>NC_143152.1:14580030-14781348 GCF_041381405.1 Jatropha curcas | reverse complement strand
GCCAGATCAACGAAGCAGATTGGGCTAAGAATTATCATGTGCAACTCTTGGGTATGGACGAAAAAACGATGCAAGTGTGAATACTCAAATTTGAGGCTCAAAAAGCCTGTTTTCCCGGACTGCAAACAGTCCGGCCGGACCGAGGCCATTCAGAAAGTTCACCGAAAGTATGCCAATATGGTACTTGAAATGTCCGGAAAATTGTGAGGATCGCAAAACTGGTCCCAGAATATTTTTTGGAGGTACGGAACTCCTGAAAAAGCCGTCGGAATGAAAAACTAGAGAGTGGGTGACAACAGCTGCCGGCCACGGCGGCGGCGACCGCCGGCCATGGCAGGGAGCGCCCGCCCTCTAGGCCGGTTTTTCCCTATATAAACAAGCCCCGATTCGTCATTTTTACGGACTCAGTCTGTGTTGACGGACGCTCTCTTCTCCCCTACGCTCCTTGCGGTTCTTTTACTGCTTTTCTGCATTTAGTGTAGGCTTTGATTACTCTGCTGTTGTGATATCTGGTCACTTAATTGAATTAATTTAATTAAATATGCCCCAAACGAGGAGCTTAACCTGGAATTTTCAAACTGAAGCTAAGAAGCGGCCGCCGATTAACTCAGGTAATAATGAAACTCTGCCCATTTAATTTCAGCATTTTGTGCATAATTTCTCTCTACTCCAATTCTGAATTAAACTGCTGCATAAATGCATTCACGTCATCAATTTGGCAAATAAACTGGCTCAATTAAATATGATTAAGCTTAAATGCCCGGTTAATTAATAATCATGGTGTTAAAGCCTAAATCCGACAATATTGGCTAAAAGTATCTAGTCAATTAATAACTATAGTGTAATTGCCTTTATTTTGAACAAGTTCGGCTAAAAGTCCAATTAATTAATAATTGTGGCTAAAGCCTTAATCAATCACGTTTTTTTGGCAACAAATTGCCTACAGTTTAATCAATCACATTTTGGCAACAAATTACCTAAATTACACATCAATTTTTGGCAAAATGCCTTGAATAAATCAATCTTTTGGCTAAAAGCCTTAAATCAATCATTTTGGCGACAATCGCCCAATCAACACTTTTGGCAAACAAATTGCCTAAATCAACCAATTTTGGCTAAAAGCCTTCAAATAATCACTTTTGGCAAACAAATTTCCTAAATCACATCAACTTTTGGCCATAAATTGCCTAAATCAATCTTTTTGGCCAAAAGCCTTAAATCAACACTTTGGGCAACAAACGCCTAATCAAATCAATCAATTCTTTGGCAAAATGCCTAACAAAATGCACGAAGCATACACACACTCATGCATTAAGCATACCCATTCAAAGCCCTTAAAAAAGGCCCTATCGAACTACGTCGGCTTTGATCTCTCATTCAAACGAGAGTACGTAGGCACGTTCGAGATTTAACCCGAGCGGCAAGTTGAAATCACTTAAACATTTCATTGGTCCAATTACATCATTTACCCTACAAAGCATTCATTCATTGGTTAGTTAATCAGCATGACATAGTCTCGGGATCCACCTCGGGTTCGTAGATTGTGCCTTAACATTGGGATAATTAATCTAGTAATTAGGTTAATTAAAATTGGAGTCAACTTAGGGTTTTTTCCTAGTTTATCCTAAAATAATTAAACAAGGTGGCGACTCACACATTCCACCTGCATTTCTGCCCTTAGTCATATTCATTATATGCCTAATATTTTTGGGGGAGGGGTTCACAGTTTGGCGACTCTGCTGGGGAGAATATGTAATCATTTTGCATGAAGTGGACTACAATTGCTGCATCAACTAACCTGCCCTTCTTTAGGGTATTATTTGTTGTGCTTTGTTTTGCAGGGTACTCTAACACGAATCAAGTGTTCTTTCGTTAAGAATGCTTGATAAGGAAATTTGGACTTAATTGTAAAAGTTAATGAAAACATTTAAATTTGTTGATTTATTTGCACGATTGAGAATCTTTTTCTCCATTGCACAAAAAATGAATTTCAAATGAATTTCTTCTCTTCTGTTCAAACTTCTGAGTCTGGATAGCAAGTAGCGCTGATCGGCAAGTCTCCTTGATTATGTCGACGGACAGCCAAAGCGTCCTCCCTATTACCGCAAACCATCCCTAATCCTTTTGGGGGTGGCCCATGAGTATGCGTACTGTCGGACCCACGCGAACTCCTTGTTTCACATGTGGTTAGGTATATCCATGCTCAAGGTTCAAGGGTCCATTTATAAGCATATTTTCTATTTGTGTCATAGCTTATAGTACTTATCCTTCAGGGCTGTATGTACCCAATGCTTGATGCATGACGACATATCATAAACATTGAATAAACACAAAAGAACACAAAACATTCTTTTGTTTTTTTTAGTCATGCACAGTTGGATAAAGAGTCGATCTACCTCACATCAGCTACCCTGATACACGAACCACTATACCCTAATCCAATTACCCTTATACTTACCCACTGTTCAAGTGCCAACATCAGTGCCAGTCACACCTACGGTACCATCCCCAACATCACCAGCTTCACCAGCTACAACCAGCTTCACCTACAACTCCAACAACCCCACCTGCATCAATGGCATCAATCTCTGACATCCAAAACCTTATGAGCCAACTGGAGAAGACAAAGGGCCAGCCTCTCTTTGAGGTCAACCCTGAGAATGCCAACTTGCCCCTCTCAGGATTTCAATATGACACAGTACAGTACATAGAGGGAAAAACCGCAAACTCTCGAAATTTCTTTGATTTCGAGACGGTGCAAATAAACTGCATGGTTCCTTTAATGCTGAAGATGTCCTACCTGCCAGGAATGGTTATGGCAAGGTCCGAAAAGACATACCCCCACTGCAAGCTTGGGAGTGTCCGGTGAACAAAGGGACCCTTGGGCTAGGTTATGAGCCCACTGATGAAGACCTTGCTGGAAGGACCAGGAGAAGAAAGAAGAAGAGTATACAGATGCGGCCTTACCTTTTGACTTTAAATGGTCATTTCTGCAAACTGGGAGAAACAATTCCTTATTGTGGCTTCCAGGAACCATTCTACTTCCCGACAGCTAAGAAGATGCTGCCTGGGTTAGAAATATTTTCTGATGTCTGGGGCAACAAGCCCGAAACAATACTGAACTGGAAGTGGAAGACTTCATGTAGCCCAGTCTCTATGACGAGGTTGTGGTCATTACAGGAAATGATGGGAACCAAGACCTACTGAGCCTGATAAAGCCGTACAAAGGGCCTCTCACCAACTGGTACGCCGAGGAGGAGCACACTGCTGATAACCCCCTCCCGAGTCAAACCTAGAGTCAAAGTCTGTAATCAAGTCTTGTACTGAGTCTGAGTCTGAACCCGAGTCTGAAAACGAGTCAGAGTCCAGTTCCAGTTCTGAGTCGTCTGTGTCGGATTTAGAAAATCCAGACTTCAAATTTGATATAATTTTTGAGGACGATTCCGTCCTAATCAATAAGAGCTTGCAAATTATTGGCTACCCCGCGTGTCTATCTTTCCAAGCATTTCCAAGCAAAAATAATGAAAATCAAATAAATGAAATAAAAATGAAAAGAAAAAATAATCACTGGCAAAGAAGAAAATGAACATACATACATTGCATCTAACTGTTTGAACAGGGAACAGGTCATTGAATGCTTGAAGAAGTTTGCCGATTGCTTCATGTGGAAGGCAAGTGACGTCACAAGAATGGCCGGAAATAGCGGTGCACAAGATTCCAGTATACCCTGAGGCTAAGCCGGTAAAATAGAAGCTAAGAAGGCTGAAAACAGAATGGTCCTTGAAAATCAAGGAGGAAGTAGCCAAGCAACTGGAGAATAAGTTCATAGAACCCATTGCCTACCCGACGTGGTTAGCAAATATTGTGCCGGTGCCGAAGATAGATGGCAAAGTCAGAATGTGTGTGGATTACTGGGATTTGAATAAAGCACGTCCGAAGGACGACTTCCCTTGCTGCATATTGACTTGTTGGTGGACCGAATGGCTGGACACGAGATGGTCTCCTTGACCGATCTTACTGTCGGATACAATCAAATAATGATGCATTTGCCAGACAAAGAGAAAACGACATTCATCACGGAGTGGGGAACCTACTGCTACAGGGTTATGCCTTTTGGGCTCAAAAATGCCAGGGCAACGTATCAAAGAATGGCAACCACCATCTTCCATGACATGATTCACAAAGAAGTAGAAGTATATGTGGACGATATGGTTGTGTGAATACCCAAATTTTGAGGCTCAGAAGCCTGTTTTCCCGGACTGCAAACAGTCCGGCCGGACCGGAGGCTATTTCGGAAGTTCACACGAAATAGATCAATATGGTACTTAAAACGTCCGGAATATCGCGAGGATCGCGGAACAGGTCCCGGAATATTTTTCGGAGGTCCGGAACTCCCAAAAAGGCCCTCGGAGCGAGGCACGGTGTCCACACCGGCCACGGCGGCAGCAGCCGCCCAGCTGGGGCGGCACCTGCCGCCCCCACTTCCTGGGCAAGGCCTGCCGCCCAGCGCGGGCGAGGCCTGCTGCCCCGCGCGGGTGGGGCCTGTCGCCTCGCGCGGGCGAGGCCTGCCGCCAACGTGCGCGGGCGAGGCCTGTCGCCCCGCGCGGGCGAGGCCTGCCGCCCAGCGCGCAGCGGGCGAGGCCTGTCGCCCCGCGCGGGCGTGGCCTGCCGCGAACGCGGGCGAGACTAGCCCCAGGCCTGCGCCCGCGCGCGGGGCGTTGCCCCAGCAGCGCGGGGCCTGTCCCCGCGCAGCGGGGCGCCCCCCCCACCCCTGCCCCTAGCTGGCGACACACTGCGCCCAGACCAGCGGGGCCTGCCGCCCACGATGGGCGGCAGCTGCCGCCCTCCCAGGCGGCACCCCCGACCCCCTAGCGTGGGCGGGGCCTGCCAGCCCTCCCTGGCGCACATGCGCCGAGCCAGGCGGCACCTGCCGCCCGGGTGGATCCGGAAATGGCCTATAAATAGGCCATTTTCAGTCCAATTTCGGGCACCCCGGTCTGTATTGACGGACGAATCCGTTCTCCCTCTCACGCTCCTTGCGTTTTCTTTACCGCTTTTTGCATTTAATTTAATTTTTATTGCATTTTTTATTGTGATATTTGGACATTAAAATTAAACAAATTAAAATTAATTAATATTTCCTAAGCGAGGAGCTTAATCCGGAGTTAAGAAGCGGTCGTCGATTAAATCAGGTATGTAAACAAAACTCTGCTATTTAATTTTAGCACTTCATGCATATTTCTCTTCTACTCTTAATAATTCTACAATTGCATAAATGCATCCACGTCATTATTTTTGGTAAATAAACTGCCTTAATTAATTTGATTAAGCTTAAATGCCCGGTTAATCAATAATCGTGGTATTAAAGTTTAAATCCGACAATATTGGCTAAAAGAGCCTAGTTAATTAATAACTACGGTTCAATTGCCTTATTTCGAACAAATCCGGCTTAAGTCCAATTAATCAATAATTGTGGCTAAAAGCCTTAATCAATCAAGTCTCGACAATAAATTGTGATTAAGCTCGAACGCCCGATTAATTGATAATCGTGGCATTAAAGCCTAAATCGCACATTTTGGCAAACTAATTGCCTAAAACAACACCTTTTGGCCAAAGGCCTAAAATCAACCATTTTTAGCGACAAATCGCTTAAAATCAATCTTTTGGCAAAATTAAAATCAACCATTTTCGGCTCAAAGCCGTAAAATCGACATTTTTGGCAAAATGCTTTAAAATGAACCAATTTTCGGCCAAAGGCCTAAAATCAACCATTTTAGCGACAAATCGAACATTTTGACAAATTAATTGTCTAAATCAATCAACTTTTGGCTAAAAGCCATTAAAATCATCATTTTTGGCAACATGCCTAAAAATCAATCAATCTTTGGCGAAATGCCTAAACAAAAATGCACGAAGCATACACACAATCATGCATAAAGCATACACACAAAAATGCACAAAGCATACACAAAATCATGCACAAAGCATACACACAAAATGCACGAAACATACACATAATCATGCATAAAGCATACACACAAAAATGCACAAAGCATACACAAAATCATGCACAAAGCATACACACAAAATGCACAAAGCATACACAAAATCATGCACTAAGCATACACACACCCATGCATTAAGCATATCATTCAAAGCCCTCTAAAAGAGGCCTATCGAACTACGTTGACTTTGATCTTCCATTCAAACGGAAGTACGTAGGCACGTTCGGGATTTCACCCCGGGTGGCAAGTCAAAATCACTCAAACATTTCATTAATCCATCATTTACCTTGCAAAGCATTCATTCATCGGTTAGTTTATCGGCATGACATAGTCTCGGGATCCATCTCGGGTTCGTAGATTGTGCCTTAATCATTGGGATAATTAATCTAGTAACTAGGTTAATTAAAAATGGAGTCACTTAGGGTTTTTTCCTAGTTTACCCTAAAATAATTAAACAAGGTGGCGACTCACACACATTACGTGTATTTCTTCTCATTCATCATATGCATCACATGCCTATGTGCTTTTGGGGAAGGGGTTCACAGTTTGGCGACTCTGCTGGGGATTTATGTAATTAATTTGCATAAAGTGGACTACAATTGTTGTGAAAACTAACCGGCCTTTCTTTAAGGCATCATTTTATTATGCTTTGTTTTGCAGGGTACCCTAATACGAATCAAGTGTTCTTTCCTTAAGAATACTTGATAGAATCCGGAACTTAATTGAAAAATGTGATTAAGACATTAAAACTTGTTGATTTATTTGCACGATTGAGAATCCTTTTCTCCATTGCATAAAAAATAAACTTCAAATGAATTTCTTCTCTTTCTGTTCAAACTTCTGAGTCTGGATAGCAAGTAGCGCTGATCGGCAGGTCTCTTTGATTATGTCGACGGACAGCCAAAGCGTCCTCCCTGTTACCGCAAACCATCCCTAATCCTTTTGGGGGTGGCACATGAGTATGCGTACCGTTGGACCCACGCGAAACTCTTTGTTTCACATGTGGTTAGGTATATCCATGCTCAAGGTTCAAGGGTCCCTTAATAAGCCGATTCTCTATTTGTGTCATAGCCTATAGAACTTATCCTTTAGGACTATATGCACCCAATGGTATGAGTCATCTCATTAAAATAAATTATGACGTGTTGTTGTGCGCATTCACGACATACCATAAGCATTAAAAAAAAAAAAAAAAAAAAAAGAGAGAGGAGAGTGGAGGGACACAAAAATATCCTTCTGTTTGTCAGTCATGCACAGTTGGACAAAGAGTCGGTCTACCTCATATCAGTTACTCTGACACACAATACCGCCCACTATACCCTAACGCGATTACCCTTACACTTACAGGTACCCCCTGTGCAAGCAACCACAATAATACCAGACACACCTACAGTGCTATCACCAATCTCAACTGCACCAATGGCATCACTTTCTGACATCAAAAACCTTATAGAACAACTCGAGGCCAGAATGGAGGCCAGAATGGAGGCCAGAATGAATGAGGCATTGGCTGCCCAAAGGATTGCTCTGATAACTGAATTGGGTAATGGTAATGGAAGTGGGGCTTCCGGTGAGGGAAGTGGATCTGCTGCTTCCAATCAAGGACCTGCCGCAGAACCGACAAATCCTACCCTTAACCTGGATGACATGTCTACTTCTGAGCCAGAAGCTCAGAAAATGAGAAAAAAACTGGACACCACCAAACAGAAAAACAATGAACCTTTTCCCTCGTTCCTTATGAGGAAAAGGACCAAGGTCGCTCAAATGATCAACCGGCCTTCTGAACAAGAACAGGTAGACATAATCATAAAGAACCTGCAGCCTGTCTACCAACAACAGTTACAAACCCAATACTTACCAACCTTCCAGTCACTCATTGCCACTGCTACAAAGGTAGAGGATTTAATTCAAATGGGGCAACTGAAAGAAGACTCGGGTTCCTCAAAATACGAGAAGCCTAGCCAAGCTGGCAAAGTCCATGAAATGGCAAGCATCACCCCCACGAATCCTTTACGTGTGGGCAATATGAGAAATGGCAATCGGTCAAGAAGGACATATACTGATCTCGGGATGCCAATCCTTTTGGTTTTCCGAGAGGCTGTCAAGGCCAACTACATCAAGCCCTTGGAAGCAAGGCCGCCACCCTACCCTTTACCAAGAAACTACCGAAACCAATGAATACTGTGAATATCATCAAGGTCATGGGCACGAGACTGAAGCGTGCTGGACGCTTAAGAACCGCATCCAAGACCTGGTAGACGATGGTTCAATCATCCCAAGAAGTGAGTCAAACATTAGCACTAATCCCTTACCAAATCACGGGGTAAATGCTATTATTTCTGACCAGGAATTGATCGATCCTTTCGAGCTATTCCTAGAAATGAATGACACCTGTGTCCTGGACTTGAATGACTTATCCGAAGAGGTAACAACCGAACTCGAAGTGGAACACTTCATGCAACCTAGTCTCCTTGACGAAATTGCAGTTATCACAGAAATGATGGGGACCAAGATCTGCTGAGCCTGATCAAGCCGAACTGAAGGACCTCTCACCAATTGGTACGCCGAGGAGGAGCAGCGCTGCTGATAAACCCCCTCCCGAGTCAAACCTAGAGTCAAAATCTGTAATCAAGTCTTGTATTGAGTCTGAGTCTGACCCCGAGTCTGAAACCGAGTCGGAGTCCAGTTCCATTCCTGAGTCATCTGTGTCGGATTTTGAAAATCCAGATTTCAAATTTGATGTAATCTTTGAAGACGATTCTGTCATGATCAATAAAGGCTTGCAAATTATTGACTACCCCGCGTGTCTATCTTTCCAAGCATTTCCAAGCAAAAATAATCATATAAATGAAATAAAAAAATGAAAAAGAAAAAATAATAATTGGCAAAGAAGAAAATGAACATACATACATTGCATTTGACTGTGTGAACAAGGGACAGGTCAGTGAATGCTTGAGGAAGTTTGCCGATTGTTTCATGTGGAAGGCAAGTGACATCACGGGAATTGACCCAGCAATAGTGGTGCACAAGATTCCAGTATATCCCGAGGCTAAGCCAGTGAAGCAGAAGCTAAGAAGGCTGAAGATCGAATGGTCCTTGAAAATCAAGGAGGAGGTAGCCAAGCAACTGGAGAACAGATTCATAGAACCCATTGCCTACCCGACATGGTTAGCAAATATTGTGCCAGTGCCGAAGAAAGATGGCAAAGTCAGCATGTGTGTGGACTATCGAAATTTGAATAGAGCATGTCCGAAGGACGACTTCCCCCTGCCGCATATCGACTTGTTGGTAGACCGAATGGCGGGACACGAGATGGTCTCCTTGACCGATCTTGCTGTCGGGTACAACCAAATAATGATGCATGTGCCAGACAAAGAGAAAACGGCATTCATCACGGAGTGGGGAACCTACTGCTACAGGGTCATGCCTTTTGGGCTCAAAAATGCCGGGGCAATCTATCAAAGAATGGCGACGACCATCTTCCATGACATGATTCACGAAGAAGTAGAAGTGTACGTGGACGATATGGTTGTTAAATCAAAAACAGCTGAAGAACATACAACAGCGCTTGAGAAGTTCTTCCTTAGACTTCGAAAGTACAATTTAAAACTCAACCCGGCAAAATGTCTGTTTGGAGCTACATCCGGAGTATTTCTGGGGCATATGGTCAGTCGGAAGGGCATAGAAATTGATCCTTCAAAAGCCAAAGCCGTTATGGAAATACCAGCACCGAGGACGGAAAAGGAAGTTCGGGGTTTCCTAGGAAGGCTACAGTACATCAGCCGGTTCATCAATCAATTGGCTAATACTTGTGGTCCGATCTTCAAAGGAGTAGCCATAAAATGGAATGAGGATTGTCAGAAAGCTTTCGACCAAGTCAAGCAATATCTGTTATCCCCACCAGTTTTACAGCCACCAAGGCTAGGAAAGCCTTTGCTGTTGTACCTATCAGTAACAGAAGAAGCGATGGGTGCAATGCTAGCTCAACAAGCAGAAGATACAAGGGTAGAAAATGCCGTGTATTACCTTAGCAAGAAGATGCTAGACTACGAGCTAAAATACAACAAGATAGAGAAGTTGTGTTTGGCTCTAGTATGGGCCTGTACAAAGCTGCAGCACTATCTCTCGTCCTACACCACCTATGTTATTTCTGAATCGAACCCCTTGAAATTCCTTATGGAGAGGCCGGTTCTCGATAGCAAAATGGCTAAGTGGGTGTCAGTGCTCACAGCCTATGATTTAAAATTTGTACAACGAAAGGCGGTGAAAGGCGGAGTCTTGGCTGATCAACTAGCAGAATTACCGGTCGAAGACCAACTGCCGGAGGTAGAATTTCCTGACGAAGACTTGGTGAACTTGGAAAGTGAAGTCTGGGAAATGTACTTTGATGGAGCTTCGAACTACCATGGAAATGGGGTTGGAGTCGTATTCAAAACTCCTTGTGGAGAATACATTCCAATCGCTGTCAAATTAGATTTCGACTGCACCAACAATGAAGCCGAGTATGAAGCTTGCATAAAGGGGTTAGAAGCAGCCCTAGAAAAAGAGATAAAAATCCTCAAGGTTTTCGGAGATTCCAACTTAATAGTCTCCCAGGCTTTAAAGAAATGGAAAATTAAAGAAGAGCGTTTGGTTCCTTACCTACAACACTTGGATGAATTGGCTCAGCAATTTGATGGTTTATCTTTCCACTACTTACCACGAGCTAAAAATCAGTTCGCAGATGCTTTAGCTACTTTAGCCTCCATGGTCAATGTAGAAGGAGACCGAGTCGTTCGACCTCTGACAGTGCGGCTACAGAAACAGCCAGCACATATCATGAATTTGGTCGATGACAAGCCCTGGTATTGGGATATACAGAATTATCTTCAGAATGAAGCCTACCCGGAGGGATCTACCAAAACTGATCAACGGACATTGAGACAGTTAGCATCCGGATATTTCCTCACTGAGGGAGTTCTGTACAAAAGAAGTTGGAATGGCCTGCACCTAAGGTGCGTTGATGAGGAAGAAGCTCAAACCATCATGGATTCCTTACATAACGGGGAGTCTGGCCCACACATGCACGGGATAGCCTTGGCTCGAAAAATCATGAACCTAGGTTATTACTGGTCAACCATGAAGGCAGATTGTGTGAGGCATGCGCAGAAGTGCCACGAATGTCAAATTTTTGCTAAATTGCAAAAACAGCCTCCGGTCAATCTGAATCCTATCACTTCACCATGGCCTTTCGCGACCTGGGGCATAGACGTGATCGGAAAAATCCACCCGAAGGCTTCCAACGGTCACCAGTTCATTTTGGTTGCTATAGATTATTTCACTAAGTGGATGGAGGCAGCCTCTTATTCGATTCTGAATGCCAAGAAGGCAGCACAGTTCGTTCGTACCAACATCCTTTACAGGTACGGAACGCCATTCGAGATCACCACGGATAATGGAGCTCACTTCCAGGGTGAATTTGCTAATTTGTTGAAAGAGACGAGAATCCAACATCATAAGTCCTCACCCTATCGTCCACAAACAAACGGGGCTGTAGAAGCTGCAAATAAGGCCATAAAAGTTATTTTGCAAAAGACAATTAAGAAGCACAAAGCTTGGCATGAACAGTTGCCGAATGCCTTATGGGGATATAGGACTTCAATTAGAACACCTACTGGGGCAACCCCGTATTCCTTAGTATATGGCATGGAAGCAGTATTGCCTATTGAGCTGGAGGTTCAGTCGGCGAGGGTTATCCGGGAAAGCCAGATCAGTGAAGCAAATTGGGCTGAGAATTATCACTTGCAGCTTTTGGGTATGGATGAAAAGCGATTGCGAGCAATCCACCAAACTCAAGTTTATCAAAGAAGAATGGCGCGACATTTTAACAAGAGGGTCAAAGACCGAAAACTGGAAGAAGGTTGTTTGGTTCTGAAGGAAATTAGACAACCGGTCATAGATCCACGGGGGAAGTTCCGTCCTCATTGGGCTGGACCGTATGTGTTGAAGAAGATCTTGTCAGGCGGAGCCGTTATTTTGACTGATTTGGATGGCTTGGAATTCACTAATCCATGTAATTTAGATCAGTTAAAAAGATATTTTGTGTAAATTGTAATCATTTGCATAATGTAAAACGAACTACATTAGACCTGATTCTCTTCGGAAAAAAGAAATTATATATCGGAGATATGTAGGCAGCCCTCATTGGGTACGGTCTAAACATTAATAAAGAAGAAAAAACATACCATTTCATGATTCTTCCTTTTTGCCAACAATAAAAAAAAGGGATAAAAATAAAATAATAATAAAAAAAAACCCGCTAAGTTGAAAACCCGAAAGGGCGGCTTAGGCAAAAATCGGGGCCCGCTAAGTTGAAAACCCGAAAAGGGCGGCTTAGGCAAAAGTGGGTAGCTCGCTAAGTTGAAAACCCGAAAGGGCGGCTTAGGCAAAAATCAGAGCTTGAATAAATAAAGTTGGAAAATGCTTGGAAAGCTTAAAAGACGATAACATGCCCAATTAAAAGCAATAAAGTCAAACAGTCCAAAGTCAAGCAGAAAACTAAAGAGACCAAGAAAAATAAATAATAAAGTCCAAATCCAAAGGAACATACATCCAAAAATCCAATGCCAAAACACCAAAATCCACACCCAAAGTCCCAAGTAAAAGACAAAAGAGTTCAAACAAAGCCAAAACACCAAAAGTCCAAAAGCCTATTAGAGTCTAGGTATCCCGTCGCCTCCGTGGGGCAACGTCCTCCGAGTCATCCCCAGTTGCTGAACTCTCTCCAACATTTCCTGTCTGGTGAGCCAACAGAATCTCCTCATCAGTCCCAGCCTCATTACCAGTGTCAGCCTGAGTCCAACCTTCAAGTACACTCAGCAGTGCGTTCCTCCTCAGCTTCTCAACTGGCCAGACAATGGTCATAAACCAAGACCGGTACTCAGGAGAAGTCTGAATACCAGCAGGATTAGGTGAAGGTCTAACCATATGATGGTCCCTAACCCAAGCCCTAAGGACGGCTCGGGTAACTCCCGGAGTGATGGCTGAATCAGCTAAAGAATCACCCATAATCGGAACAGTTTGATCTATCCCCATCTGCCTCAAAACGCGCGAAGCGCAGTACCAGGTACAATGTGTAAGGCCTAAAAGGTAAACCTGAGTATGACGAAAGCTAACCTGGATAAAGCGGATGATGTCATACTAGGGTACAAAACACTGCACCTCGTCTGGACCTAGTTCAATTAACCATGAAGTCCACGCATCAACGGACGGGTATGTAATCAAAATCTTCCGCATACGATACTGGACAGGGTTATAGGGCAATAAAGTTGGGGCAACAACCACTTGGAGGTGGTCCTTCAACCAAACCTGAGTAATGGATCCTTTCTATTACAAAGGAATGAATCAAAACACAAAAAAATAGGGAAAAGAAGAGAGGAGAAGTACCTGGAGAATAATCGGGGAAACCGTCCAGTCCTCGAAGCCTAAAGCAGCTCTGTCAAGGCTCCTGATAGTTTCTGCTAGCACAATGCCACCAATGCAACCCATGTCCTCCATTTGTCGAATCATAGGACAAAACCGCAGATCCCCGAAGCCTGGATCCTTGTTAAACAAGAAACCAGATAATAAGCAAAATACAAAAGCCCGCATCCTAAGCCTCATCCGGTCTGGGTCATCCAAACGGACCTCTGAAAATTCATCAATCAGGGGCATCAGAATCGCCTTCTGGTCGTCAACAATCATGGCCTTAGCTTGTGGCCGGCTGAATTGAAATAAAATTTCAAATGACCGAACATACCCAACTTTAACCTCATGCCTGACTAAAGGGGCATTAGGGTCACACCCTATGATAGCACAAAACTCCTCGAAAAGAGGACACATCTCCTCCATCATGGCCCCGAACCGAAAAACGTGGGCCTCAGGGTCCCAGAATCTGATACAGGCCCATAAAAAGTTCCAGTCGATCACTACCCCCCTAAGGGTAATGATAGGAGAGAGGCCATACCTCTTCAAGTTGATCTTTTCAACTTTGGAGAGACTCCTAGCCCAGCTGTGCATGCTATGATTGAAAGAAGGATTCATTCTTTGGAAAAGATAAACACAGAGAGAAAAGAAGAAGAGAGAAGATAAGGAATGAGTGAAGAACCAAAACAAAGAACAAGCTTTTATAGGAGAAAATGCACCGAATAAGGGCGGCAGCAGCCGCCGAAATGATGGCGGCAGCATCCGCCGAATTGCCACCGAATAACGGCGGCAGCAGCCGCCGAATAATGACAGCAACGGCCCCCACAAAATTCACAATCAGGCCCCAGAGGCCCGAAAAATCACATTCAGGCCCCAGAGGCCCGAAAAATCACATTCAGGCCGCAGTGGCCCGAAAAATCACAATCAGGCCCCAGAGGCCCGAAAAATCACAATTCAGGCCCCAGAGGCCCGAAAAATCACATTCAGGCCGCAGTGGCCCGAAAAATCACAATTCAGGCCCCAGAGGCCCGAAAAATCACATTCAGGCCGCAGTGGCCCGAAAAATCACAATTCAGGCCAAAGTGGCCCGAAGAATTCACAATCAGGCCCCAGAGGCCCGAAAAATCACATTCAGGCCCCAGAGGCCCGAAAATCATATTCAGGCCCCAGAAGCCAGAAAATCACATTCAGGCCCCAGAAGCCAGAAAATCACATTCAGGCCCTAGAGGCCCGAAAAATCACATTCAGGCCCTAGAGGCCCGAAAATCACATTCAGGCCCCAGAGGCCCGAAAATCACATTCAGGCCCCAGAGGCCCGAAAAATCACATTCAGGCCAAAGAGGCCCGAAAAATCACATTCAGGCCCCAGAGGCCCGAAAATCACATTCAGGCCCCAGAGGCCCGAAAATCACAATTCAGGCCATAGAGGCCCGAAAAATCACATTCAGGCCAAAGTGGCCCGAAGAATCACATTCAGGCCAAAGTGGCCCGAAGAATCACATTCAGGCCAAAGTGGCCCGAAAAATCACATTCAGGCCAAAGTGGCCCGAAAAATCACAATCAGGCCAAAGTGGCCCGAAAAATCACAATCAGGCCCCAGAGGCCCGAAAAATCACAATTCAGGCCCCAGAGGCCCGAAAATTCACATTCAGGCCACAGAGGCCCGAAATTCAAAACTCGGCCTAGGGTCCGAAAATTCACAACTCAGACCAAGGCCCCACAATCCCAATTTGGCCCAAGGTCCGAGTTTTCGCCTTCAAAATTTGCTCCTTCAGACGGCCACTGGCTCTCATAAATCATTTTTATGATAGCCAGTGGGGGGCAACTGTGAATACCCAAATTTTGAGGCTCAGAAAGCCTATTTTCCCGGACTGCAAACAGTCTGGCCGGACCGGAGGCTATTTCGGAAGTTCACCGAAAATATGTCAATATGGTACTTAAAACGTCTGGAATATCGCGAGGATCGCGGAACAGGTCCGCGGAATATGTTCGGAGGTCGCGGAACTCCCAAAAAGGCTCCTCGGAAGCGAGGCGCGGTGTCGACACCGGCCACGGCGTCGCCGGCCGACGGCACGGCGGCAGCAGCCGCCCAGCCTGGGCGGCACCTGCCGCCCCACTTCCTGGGCCAAGGCCTTCGCCCAGCGCGGGCGGGGCCTGCCGCGCGCGCGGGCGAGGCCTGCCGCCCACGCGCGCGGGCGGGGCTTGCCGCGCCCGTGGGCCGGGGCCTTGCCGCCCAGCGCGCGCGGGCGGGGCCAGGCCGCCCAGCTTGGCGACACCTGCCGCCCAGACCAGGCGTGGGGCCCTGCCGCCCCCCCACCGACAGGGCGGCAGCTGCCGGCCCTCCCAGGCGGCACCTGCCGCCGAGCCAGGCGACACCTGCCGCCCTGGACCCGAAAATGGCCTATAAATAGGCCATTTTTAGTCCAATTTTGGCACCCCTGTCTGTATTGACGGACGAATCCTTCTCCCTCTCACGCTCCTTGCGTTTTCTTTACCGCTTTTTGCATTTAATTTAATTTTTATTGCATTTTTATTGTGATATTTGGACATTAAAATTAAACAAATTAAAATTAATTAATATTTCCTAAGCGAGGAGCTTAATCCGGAGTTAAGAAGCGGTCGTCGATTAAATCAGGTATGTAAACAAAACTTTGCCTATTTAATTTTAGCACTTCATGCATATTTCTCTTCTACTCTTAATAATTCTACAATTGCATAAATGCATCCACGTCATTATTTTTGGTAAATAAACTGCCTTAATTAATTTGATTAAGCTTAAATGCCCGGTTAATCAATAATCGTGGTATTAAAGTTTAAATCCGACAATATTGGCTAAAAGAGCCTAGTTAATTAATAACTACGGTTCAATTGCCTTATTTCGAACAAATCCGGCTTAAGTCCAATTAATCAATAATTGTGGCTAAAAGCCTTAATCAATCAAGTCTCGACAATAAATTGTGATTAAGCTCGAACGCCCGATTAATTGATAATCGTGGCATTAAAGCCTAAATCGCACATTTTGGCAAACTAATTGCCTAAAACAACACCTTTTGGCCAAAGGCCTAAAATCAACCATTTTTAGCGACAAATCGCTTAAAATCAATCTTTTGGCAAAATGCCTTTAAAATCAACCATTTTCGGCTCAAAGCCGTAAAATCGACATTTTTGGCAAAATGCTTTAAAATGAACCAATTTTCGGCCAAAGGCCTAAAATCAACCATTTTAGCGACAAATCGAACATTTTGGCAAATTAATTGTCTAAATCAATCAACTTTTGGCTAAAAGCCATTAAAATCAACATTTTTGGCAACATGCCTAAAAATCAATCAATCTTTGGCGAAATGCCTAAACAAAAATGCACGAAGCATACACACAATCATGCATAAAGCATACACACAAAAATGCACAAAGCATACACAAAATCATGCACAAAGCATACACACAAAATGCACGAAACATACACATAATCATGCATAAAGCATACACACAAAAATGCACAAAGCATACACAAAATCATGCACAAAGCATACACACAAAATGCACAAAGCATACACAAAATCATGCACTAAGCATACACACACCCATGCATTAAGCATATCATTCAAAGCCCTCTAAAAGAGGCCTATCGAACTACGTTGACTTTGATCTTCCATTCAAATGGAAGTACGTAGGCACGTTCGGGATTTCACCCCGGGTGGCAAGTCAAAATCACTCAAACATTTCATTAATCCATCATTTACCTTGCAAAGCATTCATTCATCGGTTAGTTTATCGGCATGACATAGTCTCGGGATCCATCTCGGGTTCGTAGATTGTGCCTTAATCATTGGGATAATTAATCTAGTAACTAGGTTAATTAAAAATGGAGTCACTTAGGGTTTTTTCCTAGTTTACCCTAAAATAATTAAACAAGGTGGCGACTCACACACATTACGTGTATTTTTTCTCATTCATCATATGCATCACATGCCTATGTGCTTTTGGGGAAGGGGTTCACATCAAGAAACCATCGAGAAGTTACCAATGATTCAAGAATGATTAAGGACAGCCTTCAATCGTTAGAAGAGCTATGCAGATCTTAAGAGGAAGGATATTCAGTTTAACATTAGTGAGCATGTGTTTCTGAAGGTGTCACCAATGAAAGGAGTAATAAGGTTTGGTAAGAAAGGGCAAATCTCACCAAGGTATATTAGACCCTTTAAGACCTTAGAAAAAGTAGGATCAATCTCCTATCGTTTGGCACTACCACCCAGCATGGAGCAAGTGCACCCAGTGTTTCATATTTTGGTGCTTTGGAAATGTCCCTAACCAATCGCATGTGATACAAGTTCCTCCAGTTGATTTACAGTAAGATCTCACTTATCAAGAAGTTCCAGTAGCCATAGCGGATAAAGAAGTTAGAAAGCTTAGAAATAAGGAAATCCCTATGGTAAAAGTCTGTGGCAAAGCCAGTCTATCGAGGAGTATACTTGGGAAACTGAGTCTTAGATGTTAGATAAATATCTTTATATTTTTAATGCATGACATTTGACATTATCTTAGAAAATTCAGGGACGAATTTTAATTAGGGGGGAAGGATGTAACACCCTAAATGCAATGAAAGTCTTATACCCCAAATGTTATGTAAATTAAGTAAATAAGTAATAAAGAAATATTTTGTAAAATACGTGACTTATTTAGATCATAAAGGACTATTAAAATGTAAGAAAGTGAAATCTATAAAGTATTAAGGTGATTTATATGGAAAATTCTACAACATCTAAGGTATGACAACACAAATGCGCCAAAAATCCCCTAGGGAAATTAAATTGAAATGCACCCTAATTCTATAAAAAAAATATAGTCTTAAAATAATTAAGTGAACCAAAAAATTTCAATTAAAAAATCTTTAAAAAAAAGAAGAAGAAGCTTGTAAATGTGAAATGACCTAAAAGGGCACCTAGACTACTACTTAACCAAAGTAACTAAAAGGGGATAAAAAGGACATTTCGTCCTTATATGGCAGCCTAATCTTTGCACAACACAACACATGACTGATCTCCAAACTAAGAAGAAATGAAGACAAGTGTATAAGTGACTCATCCTCTAGTTTAAGAGAAAGAAGGACAAGTGTACTAGAGAAGACAAGTGTAGGCAACACTACCTCTTCACCTCTTCATTTCCAACCTATACTTCTCCCTTTCACTTTCTTCTTTCTATCATTCTAACATTTGCTAGAGTTCATTCGCCCCAAAATAAAAGTAACAATAATATTATCAAGAAAAGTGAAGCTAATAAAGAAACACGAGAAGAGAAAACAAAAGCAATTAAAAGAAAGGTATGGAATTCAAAAATTCTGCCTTAGGTCTTCAATTATATTTCCCTAAATTTAAATTTTTAGTTTGATGAAGCAAAGCTTAAAATTATCTTTTTAACATGTTAATCATTTATAATGCTAGAAATTTATTTGGATTGAAAGGAATTGATCATGGAGAAGCTAGAAACTTAAATTTCCAAAATTGTATTAATGAAACTGCTTAAATTCAGCTACTGTGTTTTGTTCAATTAAATATGTAAATGACCTTGAAAATTAATGAAACTTAAAATAGAGCTATTCTGGGATTTTGGTAAAGTTTTGGTTAAAAGAAAAGTCCATAAGATTAAATGAAAAGAATTTATAGCCAAGTGAATACAGACTACTCAGTGTGACACTCTAAATAGATTTTAGTACTGTGTTTTGGCTATTTGGCAATCTAAATGAAATTTAAAAATTATGAAATTTTATAGAGGTATGGCCTAAGATATTAATAAGGTTCTTTTAAAAGGGAAAGTCCAAATGGGAGGGAAAATGGAGATATTGATAAAAGAAAGCAGACTACTCAGTATGTGAAAACTGAAAATTCTATTCTGGAATTAATTTATTTGAATCGGTTAATGAACTCCCAAATTCATGAAATTTAATATGAGAATGTCCTAAGATTTTGGTAATATTGTGTAAAAATTTCAGAGCAAAAGAATTTTTGAAAATAAAAATATAAACAAAAGAATGCAAGTGACTCACATGCTGAAAATTCTGGATTTCCTTAACTTGCACTAAAGTTGATCAAACTTAAATATAAATGATTTAACCATGAACATAATTATAAAATGGATGAATATCAAGCTCAATATGTATACTTTTTTACCCTAAAATTTCAAATTCAAATTTAATGAATAAAGATATCAAAGAACCTTGAATGTCAATAAAGAGCTAGAAATAAGACTAAAAGTGCTATATGTGTTCAAATGTGAATATAGGTCAAGGATTATCACAGAACAGTTTTGAAATTATAAGTGATCGAGAGGAAGCAAATCCTCACTTTCAAGGTGAGTTATAGTGTCTAAGCCTTCCTTGTTGCATTGAACCTTAGATCAAATGCATACCATTATTGGTATTTGAAACCATTTGTTAATTATGATATTGAGATTGTGAATTGTGAAACCTATTTGGTCTCTAGGCCTATTTGATTGTACCAAGCCATTTTTTTAGCCAATATGATAGAATCCGACTTGGTGGGGATTATACCATCAGGCTATGTGCACAAAGAGATTTATGATTAAAGGAGAAGTTACTGCCCTAAAGTTAGTTTGGAATGTACATAGTCATATATTTTCTTTAGCGCTATTTATATGATTATATGTCATATTATTGATATTGCCTTTATGATCCTGATCTGATTACTATGAATCCTTTTATATGGACTTATTTCTGTTGATGACCTATAATGGTACTACCATCTTGTGTTACTATAAATGTTGAACCTTGATATGGTTTTCAATGTACATGCTATCAATATGATACTATAATCTCACTGAGTTGATGACTCACTCAAGCGTCTATGGTTTCAATTAGAGGTGCTTCAGGTTCGTCGGCTTCTTGAATTCCTTCTAATGAATAATGTAAATAGTTGTTAGATATTATAAGTTGTTGTTAAGTTATTTGAACTAGTACCTTTGTGAATGATGTTAGTATGGTATGTATCTAAGCTATAATGTAAACAATATTATGAGAGTGTGATATGTGATTATACATAGTGTGTGAAAGATTGTATTCAATGATCTTGGGAACTTAATGAAAGTAAATAAGATGACTATAGTCCACCTAAGTAATTAGTCAAGATAAGTAATGTGATAAATTGGATCAGTTTAGTTGTGGGTTCTACGAGGTGCCCGGTGGCCTTAAGCCTACCTAGACCCTAGGACCGTTGCACCATCATTTCTGGGGTGTGACAGAGTGAGTATCCTACATGTGCCCATTATGGTAAGAGACACACAGAGGAATGTCGTAGAGTCACGGGTGCTTGTTTTAGATGTGGTTCTATAATAGAGATTGTCCGATGGGTTCTACTATCACAGTTCAACCTTAGTGAGAGAGGTCATCTCTAGTTGCATCTAAAGGTAGAGGTAGAGATTGTATAGACATTAGTGGGTACAGCTAGGGAGAGATCAGCATCGGAGACAGTTAGTAGACTTAAGGGTAGGACAACTGCAAGGACTTATGCAATCAGAGCTCATGAGGAGAAGGATGCTCCGGACGTCATTATAGGTACATTTTCTATCTTTGGACTTGATGTACATGCATTGATAGATCTGGGTTCCACACATTCATATATATGCATTCCCATGGGTATTGAGAGTGGTATTAAGGCTAATATGTTAGAGCATGATATCGAGAGGACTAATCCTTTAGGACACAGTGTGATTGTGAGTAAGGTGTTTAAAGACTGTCCTATTGTTATTCATGGCTACATTTTTCCTAGGGATTTGATTGAGTTGTCCTTTAGAGAGTTTGATGTGATGTTGGGCATGGATTGGTTATATAGACATCCAATCATGGTTTATTGTAGGCTTAAGAGAATCACACTTAAGATCATTGATGATATTGAGGTAGTGGTTGTGGGTGAGACATCAGATCATCTCTCTAATGTCATTTCAGCTGTTAAGGTTAGGCGCCTAATTCAGAAGGGTTGTAGTGCTTTCATTGCTTGGTGCTTGAGTTTGAGCACGATTAGCCTATTTTAAGTGACATATGCACTGTGTGTAATTTTCCCAATATGTTTCCTCATGAGCTTCTTGGGTTGCCACTGGATCGTGAGGTTGAGTTTTGTATTGATGTGATTCTGGGTTCTGCTCTAGTTGTTATTGCTCCTTATAGGATGGCTCTTACTGAGTTAAGAGAATTGAAGGTTCAGCTTCAAGAGTTGCTTGATAAGGGATTCATCCGCCCTAGTATTTCTCCTTAGGGCGCTCCAGTTTTGTTTGTTAAGAAGAAGGATGGATCTATGAGATTGTGCATTGATTATAAACAATTGAAAAAGTTGACAATTAAGAACAGATATCCCTTGCCTCGTACTGACGACTTGTTTGACTAGTTGAAGGGGGCATGTATCTTTTCTAAAATTGGTTGGAGATCTGGGTATTACCAGATGGGAGTTAGGAAGGAAGATCTGCCTAAGAATGCATTCTTGTTGATCATGATTTTAGTACCAGGCTCTAGGAAATTTTGCCATGATTCCAACGGTGTGAGAATCAGCTTGATCGGAAGTCATTTAGGCCCTGAACGGACCTCCGGAAGCCTAAAAACCTTGAAACCAAAGGGCAGGGGCACTTTTGTAAAAGGCCCTGATCAGCACCGATGCTGATCTTCTTTTGATCGGCACCGATCTAGTGTGCATCGGGACCCTTAATCGGTGTCGATAAGGGGCACATCGGTGCTGATTTGGAGAACATCAGCGTCGATTTTCCCTGGCATAGCCCCCCTTTGGCCTATAAATATGGCCCTCCTCCCTCATTTTCACCTCACCTCTTGTTGCTTGATCGAGCACTTCTCAAGCTTCAATGACTCTCATTCTCTCTTTTACGATTCTAAGGCAATATAGTTCGACCTTGCTCTTTTTCATTAGTTGAGTTTAAGGCCTTACTCAGTTCTCAAAAGTTGATCTTTTTGACTTTTAATCATACTTTGACCTTTCTTAGGCCAAAGTTATTAGTTAGTTCATATATTATTAATTAATTTAAGAATTAATTAATATTTCGTCAATTAAAACTAGTAAATATAAGACTATAATTCGGGTCCTCGAGCCCTATCTTAGCTTATTTTGGAGGAAGACTCGACCTCTATGGTCGATTACCAATCATGGAGCTCCGATCCGGCCGCATCACAAGCACGAGGATATAATCACTAAAACTCAAACTTTGTCAATTAAGCCCAGTCCGTCTGGCACCTGGCATGCTTTAAGCCCGGTCAGTCTGAGACACAAAGCCTAGTCCATCCGACAAAACTACAAAACCAATTTTCAAACAAAGCATGGTCTATCCGGCACCCCATAAGCCCACTCCCTGAGTAGCAACTCCAAAACCCTACCATCCTAATCGATGATAGAACTTCGTTCTCCTTGATGCTTATACAAATGAGTTACAAAGGTATACCTATGGATTTCAGCCTAGGTTGTAATGCCCCATTTTTTTTTTATGTCGGAAATAGTAAGTTTACCGGTTTATGAATAGTACTACCAGTCTGTGAATAGTACTACCGGTCCGGGAGTTGGTAGTATTTTGGTCCGAAAAGTTTACTATATATGTTTTATATTTTCTTTAATATTTTTGGAGTATGTATGCATGATTTTTATGGGTAGGAAGTAAGTAATGAATATTTTTGGAGAATTTAGATAATTAGTAAATAGTGAATTGTGGAGTTATAGTAATTAAGGAAATTTAAAGAATTATTTTTTTATGGAGTAAATTAGAGACTCTTGTGGAGATAAATAATATTTTGAAGGAATTTAATTGGAGAATATTTGTAGCCATTAGATTAGATTACTAGTGACTTAATCCTATCCATTCAATTTGGGCAAAAGACCAAAACACCCTTTAGTTGCTTTATTAAAGGCAACCTTCAATTATTGAGCAACCACTTTTCTCTTCTTCCTCTTCTCTTCAACGCCACTTTGCTCTCCTACTTCTCTTTGTTTTTCTTCAAATTCTATTTGCTAAATTCACCAAATTCACCCCATCCAACTTGATTTAAGTAATTAATCTTAGAGAGTGAAGCTAGAGAAGTGATATTTGGTGACAAATTTCAAGGAATTTGGTGATTTTCTTACTTGGGTCAAAGGGTGGATAGCCTTCTAATAAAGATAAGGGCAAGACCGAAGCTTGAGGAGCCTTGATTAAAGCTTTCCAAAGCTTGTTTTGAAGGTTTGTGTTCATAAACACACTTACCTTACTCAAATGCTATCATGTGCATATTTTGGAATTTTGTATGAAATGATTGATTTGTTGAACTTTGGTTGCAATAACATGCTCTTGGGTGATGTTTGATGAGTATTTAGTATGTGGTAGAACCTCTACCTTGTATCTATGTCTTTCATGTTCTTTTCATCGTTAAAGTAAGCTGAATTTGGGAAAATGTGTTATTGGGTGAGATTAAGGACTATTTTTCAATCCTTTCTACTTCCCATTTGTGTCTGACTCCTTCATAAAAGGTTTAGGTCTACTTCTTAGCTTTCCAAACCATCCTCTTGTGTCCAATTTGGAGATACATAGCTCAACTTTTGGCTGAAAAACCCAAACTGACTCTGTTATGACGGGCCACATGCATCACTGAATTGAGTGCCCATTTTGACCACTATAATGGCAAGATTATGTTCTGAGTTCTTCATGAGAGTTGTTGCATTGTGTCTTGAGACTTCTCTGATTTGGATTGATTTAATTTGAGTGTTTGGTTAAGGAGGAATTCAATAAACATTGGACTTGGTTCTGCTGAATCAGGTCTGGACTGTTGGTCTATGTTCCTAGCTTTTGTTTGCTACCTTACAGATTGATCTGTGGTGTGGTCCCTTCATAACATTTGTAGAATTTTGTCTTATCTTTCTAATGAATCTAATTTCATTCAATTTGGAGACATATAATTCAAGTTATGTCTTAAAAACCCATCAAAGGTCAAGGTTATTTTAATGCTGGAAATTTCCTATGTCTTGAATCATAGGTTTATTTGGATAAAGCTATGTAAGAATCAGGTGTGAGGAAGTTTCTCTTGATTATTTGTAGTTTTTTAGGATTTATTTGACAAAAATAAGACAAGTTTAAAAAGTATTATTGTGGATATGTTTAAATGGATATAAATGGGAAAAACTTGTTGGAAATTTCGGGAAAAAAATGTGGGAGTGGTTTAGATAATGCATGATGAGGGTTGAAATAGATACTTTGGTGCATAAGAGTTATGTTAGCATGCTTGATTGGAGAACAAAATTCCTCCCCTTGGTTTTCATTAAGAGGTTGAACCACCTTAGGGTAGTAAGGTTTACTTAATTGTTTTTTTTTATGTTATGCTCTATATATATGACATAAGGATGATTATTTTGATAACTTTCGTATGTTTAGAGTTTTTTTTTTTAAAAAAAAAAAAGATATTTAAGGTGTATGTGCTTTAATTTTGAATAAGGAAAGTATGATTTTATATGATAAGAAATTACTTATGATAAATTTCATTATGACTTTAAGAAAGTTTTAAAAGGAAAAGGAATTTATGAGAAACTTCCTATATTGGGTAATTATGTTTTCATGAGTCACTTAAGTTCTAAAGTAAGTTTACACGTATGATTTCATATGATAAGAAATTTTCTAAGTTAAGTAATTTTGTTTAGGTATGAATTTTTCACGAGTTACTGACATTCTAAATTAAGCTGACATTATGAATTTAAGAAGACTAAAGAATAAGACAAGTTTTATGAGAAGTGTTATGAATTAAGAATTAAAACGAGGATTTTGGGCTCTAATATACTTGCTGTGAGTTTGATGCGTGATTTGATTTTATGTATGATGAGCATGCTCGACATTTGATGCCATTATGATAAGAAGCTATGATCACATGCTAGGCACGTGGGTGTCTTATGTTAGGGCAGACGCGCTCTATATGTTATGAAAAATTGGCGACCTAAGGCCATTATGAATAAGTTATGAAAACCTATCTGCTTCTCTTTCTCTTAAGTGTATGTGAGCCCTTGGAAAATATTTTTAAGGCACTTAAATGAATGAGATTATATTATTTCAGTAAATCTTAGTTTCGAAATAAATGATTATGTTATCAAATGAATTTTCAAAGCATGATGTTTTGGTACATGGTTTTAAAATAAATAGTATGTGTATTGGTATAATAAATGTCCAAGTAATGAATTTATGATTTGGAAGAATTAAATTATTTATGTTGTTAATTATAAGTTTATTTGATATTTCTTTTGCTATAAATGTAAATGTATGTTCTTTTGATGAAAATTTATATTTTAAGTGTGTTGCCAATGCAACATTGGTAAGTTTGTCATTTATGAGCACCACTGAGTTTTATACTCAGCGCGTTGATTTTTATCACGCGTAAGTTGAAGTCCGTGGTTACTACTTGAAGATCAGAAGAGTAGCTTTAGAACAGAAGAAACTATTTTAGTAGTGGTAGAATTAGTTTGATGTGCTTAAGAATCATGGCATGTATAATTATTACATTTTCGGAGATTATGTTATTTGAATTATAACTTAAGAATGTAATGATAAATTAGTTTGGTGTATATATTTGGAGATAAGTATGAGATTTTATTTAATGTTTGGATATAAAATATGTTTAAGATAGTTGGTATGATTAAGAACATAAGGACTTGATATATATATATATATATATATATATATATATATATATATATATATATATATATATATATATATATATATATAATGAATGCATTTAATTGATGATCATTAAAATGCTATTAAGGGTTTCTATAGTTATGAAGGTATAGAAGTGTTGTTGTGTTGCTGTGATGATTACTGGAGTTTGCTGGGGGTTTAGAGTTTAAAATTGGGAGTGTTTTGTATTCACATGTTTGGCGAGCTCGGTTTTTAAAGGGATATTCTTACAGTATTTCTGTAGGATTTTTCTCAATCATTATAAAGAAAAAATTACTCGCTAAACTTGTAAATGCTTAATCACTTCTAATTTATAATCTGATTTTATGATTCATATGTTATGTTAGGACGGTGTCTCCGGCACTGAATGTGGCATCCACCGTCGGGTCTCTTGGGGCTGGGTGATGGGTGTTACATTTAGTGGTATCAGAGCATAGGTTGAGGCGGTTCTAGGACTATATGTGTATCAGAGCATAGGTTTATCAGAGCATAGAAATTTATTTGTTTTGAAGTGAGAGTATGAGTAATTTAAGTTAAATACATGCCATATTGGTTTGAATTGGAAACAATCAGCCATTGGAGAATGGTGTCGTGGTAAGCGGAGTATATATTGAGGTTACTACTGATGATTAATTGTTATATCATTCTGGACCATTTGAATGAATTATTCATGGAGGAAATTCTTAGACAATAATGGATAGGGATTCAATGTAGTGGTTATTGGAGATGAAATATTATTGAAGCGTTAAGGATTTGTATACTTTTCTTGAGTTGATATGAGTTCTAAATGTTATAAGTATATTTGAGATTTATTTCGAAATTGATTTGTATCCATGATATTGATAGCATGAGTGATTGTGAAAAGGTTTGTTAATTTTGAATCCATAAGAAGCATATTTTTTTTTATGTGTTGCTTATGGATAAATGATTTTACTATGAGGATTTTTCCCTTCTATTGAATACTTTGGATATAGAAAAAAAATTAAGTAAATTTTCAAGTGTGATTGTGTAAAGTTTTGATAAACGAAAATATTGTTTTTATAAATGGAAATGAATCACTTGTATAGATTCATGAACTGTGAAGTATATTGGTTTACAAATTAAACATGAAAATGACATTTATATATAATTTAAGTGTGTAAGATGAAGTGTGAACTTGTATTGTTGTGTGCACAAGAAGATATGTTAAGTTATGCATGATTAAGATTATAAGTATTAAGGTTAAGTTAAATGATGAAAGTATGCTATGTTTATTTAATACTTGTTGAATGTGAAATGCATACATAAAATGCATGAATATGTGTATATGTGCCTGTAGAAGGAGTATGGTGAGAATGAGTGTTAGTATTATCTAATAAGAGAACAAAATGATTCCGATCTAAGGACAATAGAATCTATTTAATTAGAGTATTGATTTTAGTATATGTATTTGATGAAGTTTACATGATTTTGGTTAATGGAATTTATTGTGACTATTTAGATAAGCATTTTTCTGGATAGGATATATATTAATTGGTGTATTTACATAAATGATATTTATAAGGTTTAAATGATGAATGATTTGATGTGCTTTGCTAAAATAATGGGTGATGAGTAGTTTTCATAAGAAATAATGTTAGTGGAATGAAACATTATTTAAAGCCATTTATGAGAAGTGATTTCTATTTATGAGAAATAATTACTACTTGGTGGATTAGAGTGTATTATGGTATTCATCAGCTATTTTTCAAATGTATGAATATCGGGAATAATATGAATTACTATGGTTATAAGAAAAGTAAATTGTGATTCTTAGTCAGAAATAAATTGCTTTAATCTTGATGTGCCTAATAGTGGATCTTGTATGAATTGTGACACCTTATGGTTTAATATGGTATAATTAAGAATTAAATTCAATGAGATTTAGTCTTTTGATGTTTAAAGTATTTGTTGAATTCTAGATGTTATGTAAGTTATAAAGAAGGATTTTTGTGTAATGAGAGATTCTATGATTCGAGAAAAAGTAAATGACTCCTATAAAGAAATGAAGAGAATTATGTTATATAAATATTGGACCATGACAGTTAAGTGAATTAATGAATGACATCGGATATGGAGAGATAGTTGTCCAACTATTGAATTGATTTTATACCAATAAATTAGATAAGTAAGAATGGATCTAGTCATGTTATTGTATGAATATTAAGAAAAGAATCAATTACGAAAAGGTGAAGGAGTATGAATTAGTATGATTTAAATGAGATGATAGTCAATATTTAGCGTTTTGACAAATTAGGAATCATGGTTATTAAGATTTGATGGAAATAGAAATAATGATGTATTACAAGATAAGAATTTTTATACTTTGGGATTTCATGAATATGTAAAAATTGTGGTTCGTGTTGATCTCACTATGCTTATATGAGAATAAATTCTAAGCCAAAATGATCAAGAGTTTATAAGTGATCATTGTTACGATAGAAAAGATTGGTTAATAGTTAATAGAAGTATTTATGAGTCATGGAAGATTTATGGATTTATGTGAGATATCTATGATTAAAACAAAAAGTGGAATTGCTATGACTTAGTGAATTCTAATTGGATGGAACTATCAAATCATGGATAAATGGTCAAGTTAGGATAATCTATATGACACATTGCATGATTGGCATAATTTTGTGATTGTGTACGACTACTTTTATGTATTGCGATTTGAACCTTTGGTTTTATTTTCTCAACAGTGGAACTTGCAAGTATGCATGTATGAATATATGTATATATGTATGCTTTACGAGAATTTACGTTATGCAAATCTTTGAATATGATATTTAAATGAAATGCCTTGATATGTATATGATATGACGATATGTTTGGTATGGGAGTTATATAAGTGATTAGATTGAGTGCTAGATAGAATAAGAGACGTTTATGGCTTTTTCTTATAAGGGAATTTAAGAGGATATTAAGGATCTAATCGGTATGTATGCAAAAAAAGTTTATGCTATAATTATGAGATTAAAATTTTTAAATATGGAATGGTTAAATTTGCTATTATGGATGTTCATTTGAAAGAATCACGTATAGAATATAAGGATAACAAGTGTTAGGCGATTAAGGAAGAATAAATTAAGTCGGAAAAATATTATGAGATTTGTAATTGCTTAATTCAAGTGAATTTCAAGGACGAAATTCTTTAAGGGGGGTAGAACTGTAATGCCCCATTTTTTTTTATGTCGGAAATAGTAAGTTTACCGGTTTATGAATAGTACCACCAGTCTGTGAATAGTACTACCGGTCCGGGAGTCGGTAGTATTTTGGTCTGAAAAATTTACTATATATGCTTTATATTTTCTTTAATAATTTTGGAGTATGTATGCATGATTTTTATGGGTAGGAAGTAAGTAATGAATATTTTTGGAGAATTTAGATAATTAGTGAATAGTGAATTGTGGAGTTATAGTAATTAAGGAAATTTAAAGAATTATTTTTTTATGGAGTAAATTAGAGACTTTTGTGGAGATAAATAATATTTTGAAGGAATTTAATTGGAGAATATTTGTAGCCATTAGATTAGATTACTAGTGACTTAATCATATCCATTCAATTTGGGCAAAAGACCAAAACACTCTTTAGTTGCTTTATTAAAGGCAACCTTCAATTATTGAGCAACCACTTTTCTCTTCTTCCTCTTCTCTTCAACGCCACTTTGCTCTCCTACTTCTCTTTGTTTTTCTTCAAATTCTATTTGCTAAATTCACCAAATTCACCCCATCCAACTTAATTTAAGTAATTAATCTTAGAGAGTGAAGCTAGAGAAGTGATATTTGGTGACAAATTTCAAGGACTTTGGTGATTTTCCTACTTGGGTCAAAGGGTGGATAGCCTTCTAATAAAGATAAGGGCAAGACCAAAGCTTGAGGAGCCTTGATTAAAGCTTTCCAAAGCTTGTTTAGAAGGTTCGTGTTCATAAACACACTTACCTTACTCAAATGCTATCATGTGTATATTTTGGAATTTTGTATGAAATAATTGATTTGTTGAACTTTGGTTGCAATAACATGCTCTTGGGTGATGTTTGATGAGTATTTAGTATGTGGTAGAACCTCTACCTTGTATCTATGTCTTTCATGTTCTTTCATGGTTAAAGTAAGCTGAATTTGGGAAAAGGTGTTATTGGGTGAGATTAAGGACTATTTTTCGATCCTTTCTACTTCCCATTTGTGTCTGAGTCCTCCATAAACGTTTTAGGTCTACTTCTTAGCTTTCCAACCCATCCTCTTGTGTCCAATTTGGAGATACATAACTCAACTTATGGCTGAAACACCTAAACTGACTCTGTTATGACGGGCCACATGCATCACTGAATTGAGTGCCCATTTTGACCACTATAATGGCAAGATTATGTTCTGAGTTCTTCATGAGAGTTGTTACACTGTTTCTTGAGACTTCTCTGGTTTTGGATTGATTTAATTTGAGTGTTTGGTTAAGGAGTAATTCAATAAACATTGGACTTGGTTCTGCTGAATCAGGTCTGGACTGTTGGTCTGTGTTCCTAGCTTTTGTTTGCTACCTTACAGATTGATCTGTGCTGTGGTTCCTTCATAACATTTGTAGAATTTTGTCTTAGATTTCTAATGAATCAAATTTCATTCAATTTGGAGACATATAATTCAAGTTATGTCTTAAAAACCCATCAAAGGTCAAGGTTATTTTAATGCTGGAAATTTCCTATGTCTTGAATCATAGGTTTATTTGGATAAAGGTATGTAAGAATCAGGTGTGAGGAAGTTTCTCTTGATTATTTTTAGTTTTTTAGGATTTATTTGACAAAAATAAGACAAGTTTAAAAAGTATTATTGTGGATATGTTTAAATGAATATAAATGGGAAAAACTTGTTGGAAATTTCGGGAAAAAAATGTGGGAGTGGTTTAGATAATGCATTATGAGGGTTGAAATGGATACTTTGGTGCATAAGAGTTATGTTAGCATGCTTGATTGGAGAAGGAAATTCCTCCCCTTGGTTTTCATTAAGAGGTTGAACCACCTTAGGGTAGTAAGGTTTACTTAATTGTTTTTTTTTTTATGTTCTGCTGTATATATATGACATAAGTATGATTATTTTGATAACTTTTGTATGTTTATAATTTTTTTTTTTTAAAAAAAAAAGATATTTAAGGTGTATGTGCTTTAATTTTGAATAAGGAAAGTATGATTTTATATGATAAGAAATTACTTATGATAAATTTTATTATGACTTTAAGAAAGTTTTAAAAAGAAAAAGAATTTATGAGAAACTTCCTCTATCGAGTAATTATGTTTTCATGAGTCACTTAAGTTCTAAAGTAAGTTTACATGTATGATTTCATATGATAAGAAATTTTCTAAGTTAAGTAATTTTGTTTAGGTATGAATTTTTCACGAGTTACTGACATTCTAAAGTAAGCTGACATTATGAATTTAAGAAGACTAAAGCATAAGACAAGTTTTATGAGAAGTGTTATGAATTAAGAATTAAAACAAGGATTTTGGGCTCTAATATACTTGGTGTGAATTTGATGCGTGATTTGATTTTATGTATGATGAGCATGCTCAGCATTTGATGCCATTATGATAAGAAGCTATGATCATATGCTAGGCACGTGGGTGTCTTATGTTAGGGCAGACGCGCTCTATATGTTATGAAAAAGTTGGCGACCTAAGGCCATTATGAATAAGTTATGAAAACCTATCTGCTTCTCTTTCTCTTAAGTGTATGCGAGCCCTTGGAAAATATTTTTAAGGCACTTAAATGAATGAGATTATATTATTTCAGTAAATCTTAGTTTCGAAATAAATGATTATGTTATCAAATGAATTTTCAAAGCATGATGTTTCGGTACATGGTTTTAAAATAAATAGTATGTGTATTGGTATAATAAATGTCCAAGTAATGAATTTATGATTTGAAAGAATTAAATTATTTATGTTGTTAATTATAAGTTTATTTGATATTTCTTTTGCTATAAATGTAAATGTATGTTCTTTTGATGAAAATTTATATTTTAAGTGTGTTGCCAGTGCAACATTGGTAAGTTTGTCATTTATGAGCACCACTGAGTTTTATACTCAGCGCGTTGATTTTTATCACGCGTAAGTTGAAGTCCGTGGTTGCTACTTGAAGATCAGAAGAGTAGCTTTAGAACAGAAGAGACTATTTTAGTAGTGGTAGAATTAGTTTGATGTGCTTAAGAATCATGGCATGTATAATTATTACATTTTCGGAGATTATGTTATTTGAATTATAACTTAAGAATGTAATGATAAATTAGTTTGGTGTATATATTTGGAGATAAGTATGAAATTTTATTTAATGTTTGGATATAAAATATGTTTAAGATAGTTGGTATGATTAAGAACATAAGGACTTGATGATTAAGAACATAAGGATTTTATTTAGAGTTATGAAGGTATAGAAGTGTTGTTGTGTTGCTGTGATGATTACTGGAGTTTGCTGGGGGTTTAGAGTTTAAAATTGGGAGTGTTTTTTATTCACATGTTTGGCGAGCTCGGTTTTTAAAGGGATATTCTTACAGTATTTCTGTAGGATTTTTCTCAATCATTATAAAGAAAAAATTACTCGCTAAACTTATAAATGATTAATCACTTCTAATTAATAATTTGATTTTATGATTCATATTTTATGTTAGGACAGTGTCTCCGGCACCGAATGTGGCATCCACAGTCGGGTCTCTTGGGGCTGGGCGGTGGGTGTTACATAGGTAGCGGGACCCTAACCAAACTGACTAGTCGAGACTTAGGGGAATGTGTCGCACGACCTAGAATCCTCAATAAACAATGCTAGAGTCGGGCTCTCCTTTGAATTACGCACTTTTCAATCATTTATGCTTTGTCTATAATTGCCATGCATTATAAGTATGCTCATGCATTGATGAACTAACACTCATGCAAAATGTTGATTTTTGATTTCTTAATTATGAGCCAAACCGTTGATTTATTTCAAAAGAAGCTGAAAACCTAGTCCCTAAACCCAATGATTTGAAACTAGTGCATTTTATCCTAAAAGCAAACTGAAATTGGAGTCCATCATGGGGTTTTTTCCTTAGTTTTTCCCGAAAACAGAAACAAATTAAGGTGGCGATTCCATCATATCACACACTCGTCAAAGTGCTCCAAAGAGCCAATTTAACACACCTAAGCGCTAAATCGAGCCATAATTAATCTATCCTAATCAAATAGAAGGAACTGTAAGGAGTTCCCCCCATTTTCCATGACGAACCGACCAATGGGCCCATCTTGATAGACTCCGTCCTTCAAATCTTTCCCATGGCACTCGGAAGGGGGCTTACAATTCTGGACCAGATATGGCCATTATGAGTTTTTAGTTATGCCTTTTGGGTTGACTAGTGCTCCAGCTGCTTTTATAGACTTGATGAATAGAGTCTTTCATCACTATCTGAATTAGTTTGTAGTGGTTTTCATTGATGATATCTTAGTTTATTCTAAGACTAAGGATGAGCATGATAGGCACTTGAGGATAGTTTTGCAAACTCTGAGAGATAAGCAGTTGTATGCCAAGTTCAATAAGTGTGAGTTCTGGCTTAGCAAGGTAGCTTTTCTAGGCATGTGGTTTCAGCTGATGGTATTTGAGTTGATCCGAAGAAGATAAAGGCAGTCCTTGATTGGACGCCGCCTAAGAATGCTATAGAGATTCTGAGTTTCTTGGGCTTGGCTGGGTATTATAGAAGATTTGTCAAAGGTTTTTCTCTTCTTGCTACTCCTTTGACAAAGTTGTTGCACAAGAATGTCAAGTTTGAGTGATCTGATAAATGTGAAGCTATCTTTGAGAAGTTAAAGGGTATGCTTAGTGAGGCTCCTATCCTTACACAACCGGTTTCTAGTAAAGACTATGTGGTTTTCAGTGATGCTTCACTTAATGGTCTTGGTTGTGCGCTTATGCAAGAGGGTAAGGTAGTTACTTATGCTTCTAGGTAGCTTAAGCCTCATGAGAAGAATTATCCCACTCATGCTTAGAGCTTGCTACTATTGTGTTTGCTCTGAAGATATGGAGGCATTATCTATATGGTGGGAAGTGTTTCATCTACACAAATCATAAGAGCTTGAAGTATCTGCCTACACAGAAAGAGTTGAATCTAAGACAGAGGAAATGGATTGAGCTGCTTAAGCATTATGACTGTGTGATTGATTACCATCCGGGTAAGGCTAACTTAGTTGCTGATGCTTTGAGTAGGAAGTCCATGTTTGCTTTGAGGGCTAAGTTTGCTATTATGTAATTGTGCAATGACGGTTCCACTGTGACAAAATTAAGGGTTAGACCGAATTTGGTTCAATAGGTTAGAGATGCTCAGAGTTCAAATGATCAGATTGCTGAATGGTAGAAGTTGACTTTAGAGGGTAAGAAGAAGAGATTTTAGATTAAGGATGATGGTTACTTATATTTTAAGGATCATATTTGTGTGCCTAAGATTCCTGAGTTGAGACAGATGATTCTTGATGAGGCTCATGTTAGTTCTTATGCAATGCGTCCGGGGAGTACTAAGATCTATCATGATCTTAGAGAGTTCCATTGGTGGTTGGAGTCCGGTGTGACATTGAGGGTCCTGTGAAAGTGAGAAAATTCTTCTTTAGTGTGAGTATAAAATAAAACACTAAAAGATGTCATCCAGTAGCAATTTTTTAGGAATTGGTCCTCCAATGTTTAATGGAGAAAATTACCATATATGGGTAATTAAAATGAAAGCTTATTTGAAAGCTTTGAATTTGTGGGAAGTTATAGAAGATGGAGTAAATCCAACACCTCTTGGTCCTGATCTAACATTAGCTCAAATAAAGAATTTTGAAGAGCAAAAGGCCAAGAAGCCAAGGGTATTGATATGTTTACATTGGGGTTTATCAAAAACTATATTCACAAGAATCATGGCTTGTGAAACTCCAAAACAGGCCTGGGATAAGCTAAAGGAGGAGTTTGAAGGTAGTGATAGAATGAAAATAGTTAAGCTTCTCACTCTAAAAAGGGAGTTTGAGGTGCTTAGAATGAAAGAAAGTTAAACAGTGAAGGAGTATGCTACTAATTTGCTAGAGTTGGTGAATAAAATCAGGTTGTTGGGGGATGAATTTCCAAATTTTAAAGTTGTGGAAAAGATTTTAATCAGTCTACCAACTAGATTTGAACCTAAAGTATCTGCTATTGAAGAATCATGTGATCTTAGGACTTTGTCAGTTGCTGAGCTTATTAGTAAGTTACAAGCTTAGGAACAAAGGTCTAACTTCAGAGATGAAAATGCAAGTGAAGGAGCTTTTCAAGCCAAGTAAAGGGAAAGACAACCATTAGAAGATATGTTTAGTTCAAAAACTTCAGACAAAGGAAAAGCTATCATAAGAGAAGGAAGAACAAGTGAGTTTCCACCCTGCAACTTTTGTAAAAAGCCAAACCATTTAGAGAAGGATTGCTGGACAAAGGACAAATCAAAGGTACAATGTAGGTTTTGCAAGAAATTTGGGCAGTTTGAGCAATTTTTCAAGGCCAAGCAAAATCAAACAAAGAATCAGAATCAGCAGCAGAATCAACAAAAACCTAACTACACTAATGAACATGAGGAGAATGAGACCGAAAATGTGTTCGTGGCTTCTCAAGTCACAAGAGATGCCAGTCAAGAAACTTGGTATATTGATAGTGCTTATACTAGTCACATGGCCAAAGAGGAGAGCATGTTCAATAAACTAGATAGATCAATTAACACCAAAGTGAAACTTGGAAATGGTCAAATTCTTTAGGCTTAGGGAAAGGGCTCAGTCGTTGTGCAAACGAAGGATGGTGTGAAACTCATTCATAATATTTTATTCATACCTTCCTTAGCTCAAAATATGTTGAGTATTGCTCAGATGATTACAAATGGTTATTCAGTAAACTTTAAGGGCCAACATTACAACATTTATGATAAAGGGAAAATACTTATTTTGTCCCTGAGATTTTACAAAATTAATCAACTCATCCTCGTATTTTTGACTATTAGGTATTTAGTCTTCGAGATTCAGTTTCGTCTCATTAAAATGGTCCTTCAGTTTCAAATCAGATATTTATTCCGCTAAATGAGATTAAAACGAACGAGAGAGGAGGTAGAGTTGTTTTAAAAAGACAAACTGTAGACGCTCAAATTTTGCCCCTAAAATGTTCAGTGATGCTGTATCGTTTTTTGTATAAAATTGGATTGGGATTCTTGATCATCTCGGTTTTTAGACCAATGGTCCGTGGCTAAAATTATCTATGCGTTTAACCATTTTTACTTTTCAGGTTACCAGGTGTTACGCGATAAATCGGGCTCGAGAAGTGCGTTGGGCTCTCTCGGCACACTTTTCGGTGCACCATCTCATTCTACGTGCCACCAGTCTAATTTGGTAAAAGTGGGCCCAGCCTTACTGCGGGTCCCATCAATGGCATTTTTGAGACGTCAGCCTTAAATGGGGCCACCTCACCCTCAAATGCTATAAATAGACATTGAGGGATGAGCAAAGGGAGGATTTTTTTTGGATAGCGTAAGAAAACTCTTGAAATTTTAAAACTCATTCTAAGAAATCAAAGGAAACCATTGTTTCCCTTTGTTCTAAGGTTGTGATCCATTGATTTTTTTTTTTTATAAAAAACTCTTAAGCATATTTTAGAAATCTTAAAAACTCATACTTTAATCTTGAATCTCGAACTATTGGATCAAGGACCATAGAGTTGGATTTCTTCATCCATTTTTGAACTAATCTTCAAAAGAAATCTTCGAAGGTAATTTTTGAGAACCTTAAATTTATTTCTTTATTCTTTTCTTTTCCTTTTCTGTGTTTTAAACACTTGTTCTGGGTCTGGTTATGATGGAAACTTAGGATCAACCACAAAGGAGTTTCTGTGCCTCTATGGCACGTGGTCTAAGCTAGTGGCGCAAGCCACTACATGTGGCGTGCGCCACAAGCCTGTGGCTCGTGCCACATGAGCCCAGATTCCCCAGTTTTTGCCTTGCTCATGCCAAAAGCTTTCCTGATTTGGGAAAGGCCTTGCGCCATTACTTGTAGCACATGCATAAGCATGTGTGTGAGCCCCCTTTCGAGCGCTATGGGAAAGATCTGAAAGACGAAGTCAATCCAGTTTGGCCCATTGGTCGGTTCATGACAGAAACTGGGAGGAACTCCTTATGGTTCCTTTGGTTTGATTTAGATCGATTATGGCTTGGTTTAGCGCTTAAGTAAAGTCGGGTTGGCTCTTTGGAGTTGCCACCTTAGTTTGTTTTTGTTTTCGGGGAAAGACTAAGGGAAAAACCCCGTGATGGACTCCATTTCCACATTGCCTTTGGATAAAATGCACTAGCCTCAAATCATTAGGTTTGGGGGCTAGGTTTTCAGCTTCTTTCGAATGAATCAACAGTTTGGGTCATAATTAAGAAATCAAAAATCAGCGTTTTGCATGAATGTCAGTTTATCGATGCATGAACATACTAATAATGCATGGCGATTATAGACGAAGCATCAAAAAGCATAAATGATGGAAAAAATGTGTAATTCGGAGGGGAGCTCGACTCTAGCCTCATTTATTAAGGATGCTAGGTCATACGACATAATCCCCTAAGTCCTGACTAGTTAGTTTGTTCAGGGACCCGCTACCTAGGCTGAAATCTAAAGGCATGCCTTCGTACCTCGTTTGTATGAGGATTAGGATGAATGAAGTTCTACCATCAATTATGATGGTAGGGTTTTGAAGGTGCCACTCGGGGAGTGGGCTTATGGAGGGCCAAACAGACCGAGTTTGGCAGTATATAAGGTGTCGGATGGACTAAGCTTAACTGATAAAGATTTGAGTTTAGTGATTATACCCTCGTGCTTGTAACTCGACCGGATCGGAGCTCCACGTTGGAAATCGACCAAAGAGGTCGAGTCTCTCTCCAAATAAGTTAAGGTAGGGCGCGAGGACCTGAATTATATTTTTATATATACTAGTGTTAATTAATGAATTTTAAATTAATTCTTAAATTAATTAATAACAAATTAATTAACTAATAGCTTTGGTCTAAGGAAGACCAAAGTGTAAGTGAAAGTCGAAACAATGAACTTTTGAGTACCGAGACAGGATTTAACTCAACTAAGGAAGAAGAGCAAGGTTGGACTATATTGCCTTAGAATTGCAAAAGGGGATTGAGATTCATTGACGCTTGAGAAGCGCTCAATCAAGCAATAAGAGGTGAGGAAATGAGGGGGAGAAGTGTCTTTTTATAGGCAAAAGGGTCTACTTGGCGCGTCAAAATCATTACCAACCATCTCAAATTCGATACTTACCACCTCAAATTGGTATCGGCCTATCCTCCTTTGGCAGCCAAGGTCGGTACCATTTTAGGGGTCCCCGATACCAATTTGGAGGTCCTTGATTTCTATGCGGTTTGGTTTGATTTTCCGTGCTGTTTCGCTTCCAGATGCTGGTTCGAGGCCCAAACGACGTCCAATTGAGTTGATTCTTGATGCATTGGAACTGTGACAAAATTTCCTACATCTCGATGTCATGGCTGTTTCCCATTATGCCTTAAGTCTAGCTTGTTATGCCTTGGAACCCAGAATTAAGCCTGTTCTCATGCTCCGGTGCTAAAATCATGGTCAACAGTTTGCCCCCTCTGGAAGATTGGAGCTGATCAAGATCTGAACTTACAAACCCTGATTTCAACATTTCTAAATGGATTATTGGTCTGCAAACCATACCTTGGTAGGTCGTGGCGATGTCTGGAACATCCAGTGAGAGTCTCATTTGATTCCACGAATATTTTTTCGGAGTTCGTCTAATTCGGTTGATTTTAAAAAGTCCATATGACCTCCTTAGACCCTATAGGCAGTGCTGATAGGAGTCTGATTGCTAATGTGCCCTCCTTGGACCCTATAAGTAGTCGTGGCAGGAGTCTGATTATCTAAAAATGACTATTTTACCCCTAATTGGTGGAAAATCGATCTTTTACGTTGGTGGCCTGTTTTCATCTCTAATCAAAGTTGTAACCTCCTTAGACCTTGTAGGTAGTCTCGGTAGGAGTCTGATTGTCTAAAATTACCATTTTACCCCAATCGGCGAGAAAACCGGTCTTTTGCCTTAGTGGTCTGTTTTCAGCTCTGATCAAAGCTGTAACCTCCTTAGACCCTATAGGTAGTCCCGGTAGGAGTCTGATTGTCTGAAGATTACCATTTTCCCCTAGTTGTTAGGAAAACTGGTCTTTTACCCTGGTGGCTTATTTTCAGCTTTGATCGAAACTGTAACCTCTTTAAACCCTATTGGCAGTCCCGGCAGGAATCTGATAATTAAATTACTATTCTACCACCTATTGTCGAGAAAACTGGTCTTTTGCTTTAGTGGCCCGTTTTCAACTCTAATCGAAATTGTAACCTCCTTAGACCCTGTTGGCAGTCCTCGTAGGAGTCCAATTATCTAAAAATTACTATCTACCCCTTGTTGTCAGGGAAAATTGGTTAGACCCTATTGGCAGTCCTGACAGGAGTCTGATTATTTGGGATCGGTTTGGAAATCTTGTCCTAGTCTGTTCACTCTAGAGTTGGTTTGAAAACCCTATTTCTGATTTGGACTTGGTTTGAAAACCGTGTTCTAAGTCCGATTTCTCCATAGTTTGTTTGAAAACCTGATTCTAAGTTTGGAAACCCTGCTTCTGATCTAGACTTCGTTTGAAAAACCTATTTTAAAATCTGATTATCCTGAAGTTGATCTGGATTTGGTCTACAAAACTCTATTTTGAGGTTGACTATCTTGTAGTTGGTTTGGAAACCCTATTTCTCATTTGGAGTTGGTCTAAAAACCATGTTCTTAGATTGATTACCTTATAGTTGGTCTAGAAACCTTGTTGATGGCCTAGATACCCTTGTAGTTGGTCTCGAGACCCTTGTTTATAATCTGATCTTGGTCTAAAAATCCTATTTTAAGGCTGATTACCCTATAGTTGGTCTGGGTACACCTTTTGCTTCTTTGAACTTGGTCTGAAAACCCTATTTCGAGGCTGATTATCCTATTGTTGGTCCAGAAACCCTATTGATGGCCCAGATATCCTGATAGTTGATCTAGAGACCTTGTTTCGAGTTTGGTTATTCTGCGATTAGCCTGCTTACTTATTGTCTTCCTGTATGATTGGTTAATTCAACTTCATATAACACTTTTGCACTGTGATGCCCGTTTTGGGCGACTGTCTGTTCTAAAAGGGCACTAAAGGATTTGAGTATCATTTGACACATCTTTTAAAGGTATCTAGTAGTTCGAGATCAGGTATCCCCTTTTGGTCTAGATCATTTTGCCATGCTGGAGATTGACAGTGTCTACCATGGCTTATGGAGGGCATCGATAGAGTGTTGGTGGGATACCATCGACACCTTTCACATGCCGATTGGGGGAGTAGACATTGACTCCCTTCGAGTTTGTGTTTCTGATGGGGATTCATTTTGGCGCTCGCCCAGTAGATGTGGACCTTTCCTGCCTTAGGCCTGATCGCTTGGCTGATCTACTGGGTTTCATGCCGGATCTTCCAAGTTTCGATGACTATTCCCGAGGGGTGGCCTGATTTTCCTATGGGTCAACCGGTAAGTTTGCTTCTAAATTACTATTTTTCTTTAGTCAAGTTCAAAAGGATTTCCTACTTGGTTAATGTTGTCTATTTTGTAGGCTCCCCCTTATTGGAATAAGGAGATATCTGCTGCCATTGGCCATCTCTGGGTTGTACCGTTAGAGTCTCTCACTTAGGAGGGCCTCGTCAATAAGCAATCGGATGAGGCGAAGGTAGAGAAGGTGAGGAAACATTGTTGACTCTTTTCGTTCCTTCTTTTTATGTTTTAGGACTCAGGACATTTGTAAGCTCTGGTAGCCACTTTTGATATGTATGGGTTTCGCGCTGCCCCGGTTTAGGCACCAAACATATTTGTTGTAGGATATACTATTCTTTCCTTTTTTATGTTTATTAGACATTCTGTTTATCCATGTATATCTGTTATACTCATCATTTATTGTTCTACACTAAATGCTTGACATGTCTGACTTTTACACTAATTTGCTTGTCTTGAGTTGCCATTGCACTGGGTAGCACTAGTTTCTTATTCTTGGCACTGGTTTCCTTGTTTGAACTATGATTGCATTGTTTTTTTGACTTTCGCACTGGCCGCCATGTTTTCTGGCTTTTGGCACTGGTTGCCTTGTTTTGTATTGGCACTACACTGAATTGCAATGAATTGTCTTGATTTTCTAATTTTGTCACTGGCTACCTGATTTTTTGATTTTGGCACCGATTCCCTGTTTGAAACTGCCTTCGACATTAGGTTCCTCAGATGAACAACCTTCTTTTCAAACTCTGTTAATCTGACCCCTTTCTGGCCCTGGCACTAGCTATCTTTTCCAAAGTGGTTGCACTGAATGCCTGTCTTTGACTAATTTGCACTGATTGCTTGTTGGGGATACTTCCACTGAATGCCTGTTTCAGAGTGGTTACACTGAATGCCTATTTCGGAGTATTGCACTAAGTTGTACTGATGGAAATTTACACTGATTGCCTATTCTGAACTTGCACTGAGCTATACTGATATTTTAATTTTGGCACTAGCTGCCTTGTTCATTTTGGCTTTGGCACCAATTATCTTGATTCGCTTTGATTATTGACCTAAAAGTCATGGTTAGTAGATAAAATAGTATGCATGTCGTGCAATAGTAAATGCGGTGACCATTTCTGAAATGGTTTGAGTTTTTGACTTAGGTTATAGGTTTTTGGGAAAAGGGTAGGTGTTTACAATGGGGTACAATAGAGACTGGTTGATCTGTGAATAGGTTGTAAGGGGAACACCTATTTTCTAGGTCTTGGGTACAAGGTCTGTTTTGGCTTTTGGGTCTGATTGGATGAACGCTTAGGTTAATAGTTGACACATTTGGTAATTTAGAAAAGGGAGTCCAAGGATGAGGCTTGGGGTAGTGATTAGGGATGATGGGTACAATTGAGTTTGTTAGATGGGTACAGTTGGGCCTATCTAGTTTTAGGATGGGTAAAACTGGATCCGTCTGATGAATATAGTCAGGTCTGCCTAATGGGTATAACTAGATCTGTTTAGTGGGTGAGAAGGTTTGCACATGGGTGCCTATTTTCTGGATTATGGTGCAATATCTTGCTTTGCTATAGGGTAACCAATTATGAATTGGTTTTTGTTTTCAAGTGGATTAAGGTGCTTTCAGGAAAGGCTAGGTATTGAAGATGGGTATAGTTGGATCTATCAAATTTTTAAGGTAGGTGTAGCTAGGTCTATCAGACGGGTAAGATAGTTTGCACATAGGTGCCTGTCTTATGAATTCTTGTGCAAGGTCTAGTTTTGCATCAGGTAGCCATTTTTGAATTGGCTTGAGTTTCTGAGTGGATTAAGGTGCCCTCAAGAAAGGCTCGGTATTGAAGATGGGTATAGTTAAGTCTGTCAAATTTCTAGGAAGGGGTATAGCTGGGTCTGTCTGGTGGTTAAGTTGGTTTGCATGCGGGTGCCTATCTTTTGCATCCTGGTGCAAGATCTGGTTTTGCTTCATGTAATCGATTCTAAATTGGTTTAGGTTTTTGATCTGGCTGGCATTTGTTTGTGAAAGGCTAGGTGTTGAAGGTGGGTACAGCTGGATCTATCTGATGGGTAGGATAGTTTGCACATGGGTGCCTGTCTTCTAGATTCTGATGTAATGTCTGATTCTGGCTCAAGTAAGACTGGATACGAAGGTGGGCACAACTAAGTCTGTTCAATCGTAAGAATGGGCACAGCTAGGTTTGGCTGATGGTTAAGATGGTTTGCACGTGGGTGCCTATCTTTTGGGTTCTACTGCAAGGTCTGGCCTTACTTCAGGTAACCAATTCTGAACTGGTTTGGGTGTCTAGTTTGGTTTGGTTGCTTTTTCGATAAAGCTAGATATTAAAGGTGGGTATAGTTGAGTCTATCTGATCTGTGAATGGGTTGGGGGAATACCTATTTTTTGGATTTTGGGTGCAAGGTTTTACTTTGCTTTGGGTCTAGTTAGACATTAAGGTGGGTATAGATGAGTCTATCTAATCTACGAATGGTTTTCATATGGATGCCTGTTGTTGGTTGTAAGGTCTGGTTTTGCTTTAGGTAGCCATTTTTGAATTGGATTTGGATTTCTAGTTAGATTGACATGGTTTTAGGAATGCCAGGGAGTTGAGGATAGATACAGCTGAGTCTGTATGATCTTAGGATGGGTTTGCATTTGAATGCTTGCTTTCTGGATTAAGGTGGAAAGTATGGTTTTGCATACTTTTTAGAGAAGGCTAGATTTCAGAGTACAGAGACCATGAGAGAAACCGTAGAGTAAGACTGACTCGAGGGATTAAGGGTAGACATAGGGCAACATTAGAGACAGTTGCTCACCATATCGTGTTTGAGAACTCAGATGACTTGGAAGACTCCAGAGACATGTATCCAAGGTAATGTAGACAGCTTTCTTAGACCTACAGTGCATTTTGACTTATCGGGTTAGATTTTGACTTGTCTTTTGACATATGTCTGATTTTTGGATCTCGGCTAGAAGTGGATGGTTTAGTCTATATTTTAGTAGGGCTTTCGATATATTATGACCCACACTATATAGGGATGAACATTTGACACAGGGTAAGGACAAGGGATAGATGCTTGGATGATAGGGCTTTTGTGATATTCCTTCTATAGGGCTCATACTGTTAGAGACATGTAAAAGAGAAATAATTTTGAGACTCTTAGTTTAGCCTTTATGAGATTGCTGCTTTATGCTTTAATTTTTGTCTAAACTGCCCTTGCAGGTTTTCGATTTAGCAGGTTGTCCTAACTTTTATATAAGCTGCCCTTTTGGATTTTCGACTTAGCGAGCTTGTATTGATTTTACCTAAGTCGCCTGCCCATATAGGTTTTCAACTTACCTATATTTATTTTTTCTTGAACCACCCTTTGCGGGTTTTCAATTCAGCTTTTGATTGATTTTTTGTTTAGTTGACATAGTGAAAATCTGGAATTTTCATGAAAGGGGTGAAATATATTCCTATTGTTATTATGACCACACCCATAGGTTGGCTACCTACATATCTCGTACTTTACTAAACATATTTTTGAGAGTTAGGTCATTGTAGTTTGGCTTAACGGTGATATAAAGGGGGCAAGATTTCTAATGCTAAAGTTTGGATGCATTCACACGAAGTACCTCTTTGGCTGATCCAAATTGCATGAATTGGTGAACTCATTGTCATCTATATCTGACAGGATGACAATGCCTTTAAAGAGAATCTTTTCAGGATATGAAGGGGCTGCCTAGTTGGGCTTGATTTTGCCGCGAGGATCTCGTACAGAAGCTCTATTTTTCTTTGAGTACAAGATACCCTTCTTCTAATTTTTAGTCTTGGTCTCTTTTGTTGAAGCACCAAGCTATTGTTGATAACCTTAATTCTGATTAAGGGCTTCGAGTCTTCCTTTTAACTAATCATGGTGTCCTTAAACCCATTTTGCTTCGGGCAGTCAGCTTTCCCCTATGATTCAGAATAAATGATTTTGAATGTCAACATGGAGGACTATTTTCGTCCATGAACTAGTGAATAAAGCATTACCCTGGTTGGCATTTTGATGGAGGTCCTCGTCCTTAATTCTCAAAGAGTTCTTCGACTTCTGTTTTCAGAGTTTTCTTCTCGATTGGCTTTATTTGTCCACAAGTGGCAGCAATTTCTGGATTTACCCCACTAAGAAGCAGTCTAGATATCGTCTAATGAGCTCTGTCAGCCCCATGCTTATCATGATGTATGCTGGATTCAAATTTAGTGCCAACATTTATTTGTTTTTGTGTTTTTTGTTTTTTTTATTCAATTTTATTTTTGCTGGCAATCTCACTTAGGCTAGAGATAGTGGTAATAAGAAAATTATAATTTTCATTATGAATAGAAGAGCCCTGATTGGCATCTACATTAGTTTCGATAAAAAGACTGATATGGTCCGACAAAGGAGACAGAAAAGAGGACACAAACTCTATGGGACTGGATTTTCAAATTTTGACTCAGACTCAGACTTAGACTCAATCTCAATGGACATTGGTAACTACTCTACGGTCTCTTCCAAGGACAAATTTTGAAGAGGTCCTTAGTTTGATGGGATCTATTTCCATTTGGATTAAGAGGGGAGACAAAAGAGGGTTTGAGTTTGCTTTGGTCAGGATTAAAGCATGCAACTTGGATAAAGCAATTTTATGATGCTTAGTTCAGATTTGAGACTTTGGGTTGAAGGAAAGTGCTTAGCTACACTGGTTTTTAGAGAATCAAGGTCATCTTCTATCTCTTGGGTTGAGGTTAAGGAATGAGATCCATGCAGGTTTTTAGTTTGGGTTGGATGGGAGGGAGTCGGCCACTCTCCAAGAGGTCTTGTATGCTGTTTCTCAAGGCTCTACATGTGTCAGTATGATGCCCTACCCCTAATTAGTGGAATGTGTTGTAAGCATTGACATTATACCCCCTAGGTAGTATTCTGGCTGATGCTCTTGGTGCAAAGGGCTTAATGATGTTGTCCTCGAGAGCTTTCTGGTAGAAGATAGACAATGGTGCTCCCAAGTTAGCACGTCAGCGAGCTGATCTTAGAGCTGGAGGAAGAGCTTCACCTCCCCACTTCCCAAGGGACGAGAGGGAGGGTTCTGTAGGCCTTTGTCTCACAATTTGAGGATTATGCCAAGTAAGACCCAACTCCATGTTATGGCAATACTATGGGCTGAAGTGGTCTTCTTCCGACCCTATATTTTTGCTCGAGGTGGAGGAGGAACTTACAGTGGTTCTTTCAGGATAGGACTCAGCAGTCCGGAAGCTATGCCACTCCACCTTGTGAAGAATGAAGGGGAGGATTGTTCAGGGCCTTGCTTTGTGGTTAGAGGTAGGGAGTTAGTAATGTTGGAGGTGGTGGCACCTTTGGGATTTAGGTCATTGGCGATCAAGTTGCCGATATCTTGGATTTGAGGGATTTAGTGTAGGTTATTCTCATCAAGCCCCACATTCTTGTTTGGAGGTGGAAGATGTGGTGTACCATCTTGGCAAAGGCTCAGCATGGCTCTTCCTTCCTCTAGGATGGTTTCTTTCTGAGCTGTTATGGCAGCTTAAAACTTGTCTTATTGTTTAGTGAGCATGTTCCAAAAGTGGGTTTCATGTTCTTGGAACATGTCCATGATCATTTGTCTCAATTTCATAGTAGGATTAGCCATACTTTGTTTTCTAGAAGAAATAGCCGAAAAGAGAGGTCAGTGCTTGTTTAGGTTAGGTTTAAAGCATGTAATGACATTCGAGTTGGCATTTCTGGTTTTTAGAAATTTGAGATGCTTAGGTCTGGTTTAAGGCTTTTGAGGGATTTAGAGATGCTTATGTCTGATTTAAGGCTTTCATTGATTCAGTGTTGCTCAGTTCAGATTTGAGGATCCAAGTGGACTCAGGTTAGTCTTGAGATTTAAAGTGTACTCATGTCAGATTTGAGGTTTTTGGGAGTCTAGTAATGCTCTTGAAGTGCACTCAAGTCAGCTTTGAGGTTTGGAAGATTTGGAAGCCAATGCTCATATCAATGAGGGTTTTGATCGGGGCATTGCCCCCAGTTCAGGTGCTTAGGTCAAATTTAAGGCTTCTGGTGGCTCAAGTCAGGGTTAGAGGCTTGGAAAATTTGGAAGGCAATGCTTAGATCAATTAGTTAAGGCTTTAATCGAGGTATTGCCCCCGGTTAGGGTGCTTAGGTTGGATTTAAGGCTTCTTGGATAGGGATTATGTTTAGGCTTGACCACTGATTGATGTTTAGGTTGACCACTAGTTGGTCCATAACATGGAATGCTTGAATGCGTGAATGTTATGCTAAAAAGGCTTCATGATATTTTGGGTGCATATACTCCTAGAGATTGGTTCTAGGGTCATTACATGCTTTTGGTGGACTGGTTTAAGGGTCCTATCTGCTAGAGTTGGAATGTAACTCATTATTTGACCTTGTCGTATCAAATGGAATGATTGGTACCCCAAACCCTTTACCCTACCGTAAGGAACGAAGGTACGAGGATTGGGTGAATAGCTTTCTCGACCCAGGGCAGCTCTAAGGAAGATTGCCCTTAAGTGATAATAGCAACTCAATTTGCTTAGCTCTAATGACGGGAAAGGATCCCAAATGACATATCTGAATGTATGCAAATGGTGATTTCTCAATTAGACACAAACCTAAGATTCCAAGCCTACTCGGTAATCCTCTTACTACATTTTGTAGTTTAAAAATGTTAAAGTCCCCAGCGGAGTCACCATCTGTGGCCCCCTTCTGAGCACCATGAGAAAGATCCGAAAGACGGAGTCAATCTAGATGGGCCCATTGGTCAGTTCGTCATGGAAACTGGGAAGAACTCCATATGGTTCCTTTGGTTTTGATTTAGATCAATTATGGCTCGATTTAGCACTTAAGTTAAGTTGGGTTGGCTCTTTGGAGCGCTTTGACAGGAGTGTGGTGTGATAGAGTCACCACCTTAGTTTGTTTTTGTTTTCAGGGAAAGACTAAGGAAAAAACCCCATGACGGACATCATTTTCAGATTGCCTTTGGATAAAATGCACTAGCCTTGAATCATTGGGTTCGGGGACTAGGTTTTCAGCTTCTTTTGAATGAATCAACGATTTGTGTCATAATTAAGAAATCAAAAATCAGCGTTTTGCATGAATGTCAGTTTATCGATGTGTGAACATACTAATAATGCATGACAATTATGGACAAACCATTAAAAGCATAAATGAGGGAAAAATGTGCAATTTGGAAGGGAGCATGACTCTAGCCTCGTTTATTGAGGATTTTAGGTTGTGCGATACATTCCCCTAAGTTTCGACCGGTCAGTTTGGTCCGGGGCCCACTATCTAGGTTAAAATCCATAGGTATGCCTTTGTACCTCGTTTGTATGAGGATCAGGGTGCATGAAGTTCTACCATTGATTAGGATGGTAGGGTTTTGAAGGTGCCACTCGGGGAGGGCTTACGAAGGGCTAGACGGACCAGGCTTTTAGTTGGAAAACTGGTTTTGTGGTTTTGCCGGACGGATCCGGCTTAAAGCATGCGATGTGCTGGTCAGATTGGACTTAAAGCATGCATTGTCATGGACCAGGCCTAATTGATAAAGATTTGAGTTTAATGATTATACCCTCGTGATTCTAACTTGACCGAATTGGAGCTTCACAGTGGTAATCAACCAAAGAGGTCGAGTCTCTCTCCAAATAAGCTAAGGTAAGGCGAGAGAACTCATATTATAGTTTATATTATACTAGTGTTAATTAACGGATTATTAATTAATTCTTAAATTAATTAATAACAAATTAATTAACTAATAGCTTTGGTCTGAGGAAGACCAAAGTGTGAGTGAAAGTCAAAAGGATTGACTTTTGAGTACCAAGTTGGACCTTAACTCAACTAAGGAAGAAGAGCAAGGTCACACTATATTGCCTTAGAATCACAAAAGGGGGAATTAGAGTCATTGAAGCTTGAGAAGCGCTCAATCAAGCATTATAGTAAAAGGGGAGAAGTGTCTTTTTATAGTAAAAGGGGCTGCCTAGTTCATCAAAATCGGTTCCGACCATCTCAAAAATTTGGCACCTACCACCTCAAAATTGGTACCGGCCTGTCCTCACTGGCAGCCATGGTCAGTATCGATCTGGAGGTGGTTGATATCATTTTCGGATCTGTGAATACTCAAATTTTGAGGCTTCTCATGTTGTTGGTGGCATGTGAAACTCTTTAAATGGAGGAAAACACGCTGCTACAGTGCCATGCCAATTAGTTTGATTTTGCTACAGTAAATTTGACTTTTCTACAGTAACTTTGACTTTGCTGCAGCAACTGTGCAAACAGTCCGGCCGGACCGGAGGCCATTTTGGACATTTACTGGAAATATGTCAATATGGTACTTGAAACGTCCGAAATTTCACGAGGATCGCAGAACCGGTCCCGGAATGATTTTTGGAGGTCGGAAACTCCCAAAAAAGCTCCCGGAGCGAGACATGGTGGCCACCACCAACTACGGCGGCGCCGGCCGCCGGACACGGCGGCAGCTGCCGCCCTCCCAGGCGGCAGCAGCCGCCGAGCATGGGCGGTACCTGCCGCCCCACCGACTGGGCGGCAGCTGCCGCCCTCCCAGGCGGCAGCTGCCGCCCAGCCTCTTGGGCGGCAGCTGCCGCCGAGCCAGGCAGCACCTGCCGCCCTGGACCCGAAAATGGCCTATAAATAGACCATTTTCAGCCTATTTTTGACACCCCTGTCTGTGTTGACGGACGAATCCTTCTCCCTCTCACGCTCCTTGCGTTTTCTTTACCGCTTTTTGCATTTAATTTAATTTTTATTGCATTTTTATTGTGATATTTGGACATTAAAATTAAACAAATTAAAATTAATTAATATTTCCTAAGCGAGGAGCTTAATCTGGAGTTAAGAAGCGGTCGTCGATTAAATCAGGTATGTAAACAAAACTCTGCCTATTTAATTTTAGCACTTCATGCATATTTCTCTTCTACTCTTAATAATTCTACAATTGCATAAATGCATCCACGTCATTATTTTTGGTAAATAAACTGCCTTAATTAATTTGATTAAGCTTAAATGCCCGGTTAATCAATAATCGTGGTATTAAAGTTTAAATCCGACAATATTGGCTAAAAGAGCCTAGTTAATTAATAACTACGGTTCAATTGCCTTATTTCGAATAAATCTGGCTTAAGTCCAATTAATCAATAATTGTGGCTAAAAGCCTTAATCGATCACGTTTCGACAATAAATTGTGATTAAGCTCGAACGCCCGATTAATTGATAATCGTGGCATTAAAGCCTAAATCGCACATTTTTGGCAAACTAATTGCCTAAAACAACGCATTTTGGCCAAAGGCCTTAAAATCAACCATTTTGGCGACAATCGCCTAAATCGCACATTTTGGCAACAATTGCCTAAATCAAATCATTTTGGCTAAAAGCCATTAAAATCAACATTTTTGGCAACATGCCTAAAAATCAATCAATCTTTGGCGAAATGCCTAAACACTCATGCACAAAGCATACACACTTATGCACAAAGCATACACACAAAATGCACAAAGCATACACACACTCATGCACAAAGCATACACACAAAATGCACAAAGCATACACACACTCATGCACAAAGCATACACACAAAATGCACAAAGCATACACACAATCATGCACAAAGCATACACACACTCATGCACAAAGCATACACACAAAATGCACAAAGCATACATACACTCATGCACAAAGCATACACACTCATGCACAAAGCATATACACACTCATGCACAAAGCATACACACTCATGCATTAAGCATACACCTTCAAAGCCCTTTTAAAAAGGCCTATCGAACTACGTTGACTTTGATCTTCCATTCACACGGAAGTACGTAGGCACGTTCGGGATTTCACCCCGGGCGGCAAGTCAAAATCACATAAACATTTCATTTGGTCCAATTACATCATTCACCTTGCAAAGCATTCATCCATCGGTTAGTTCATCAGCATGACATAGTCTCGGGATCCATCTCGGGTTCGCAGACTGTGCTTTAAACATTGGGATAATTAATCTAGTAACTAGATTAATTAAAATTGGAGTCACTTAGGGTTTTTTCCTAGTTTACCCTAAAATAATTAAACAAGGTGGCGACTCATAGTCACATGCATTCATATGCCAGTGATGTTTGGGGAAGGGGTTCACAGGATCCTTGGTACCAATTTGGAGGTCCTTGGTACCTATTCCGTCTGGTATAATTTTTCGCAATGTTTCGCTTCCGGATGCCAGTTTAAGGCCTAAACAACAACCGATTGAGTTGATTCTTGACATGTTGGAACCATGGTGGAATTTCCTACATCTCAATACTATAGATGGGGCCCATGGTGGAATTAGGCCTGTTCCCATGCCCCGATGCTGAAATCATGGTCAACAATGTGGTGCATGCCATAACTCCCTATGGCGTAAGGCCCTTCAATTCAGAAGCTTTGAATCTGTAAAAATCCAATAAATGTCCCGATCCAGAGATCCAACAGCCAAGCTCCAACCTTAATGGACTGGGATGCATATTAGGTCACAAATGGATCAAATAAATGATAAAACAAAATTGAGAGTTATGATTGGTGAATTTGTTCATCCTTCAAGGACGAACATCAAGACCATGAGCTTAAATCTTGATTAACCATTTAAATTCATGTCTTTTAATTACTGTCTTTACATTTCAAGAACTTTATCATTCTAACCTTTATTTCATGCTTTTTAGCTTAATTCTTTATACTTATTGTTGTGCTCACCCCTTTATTCATTAATCTTGCACCTCTAACATGCATCATATCTTCATCTTATGAATGTGTGAATGATGATGGTTGGGGATGTATGATTTATTATTCTGTGAATAGTGATTATTTTAGGTTTGCATGATTTACTTTTCTTATTGTGCTTTATTGTGATATAATTACAAAGTGTAAAGGGTCCTTAAAGGATTCCTATCAATGCTTATATGTAGTAATTGGTTTAGGATTTCAGAAATTTGGAGGGTGATGGGTAGATTGTAATATTTAGGGATAGTTTGTAACTCTTTTCTCCTCCCTCTTTCTTTGTGAATGTTTTGATCTATGTTTTCATGCTTTATGGTTTATCTAAATGTGTGATTGACATAGGTTTCTAAAATTGCATCAAAAAGTATTTTCACCTTATTCGTAGTTAATTTCATTATTTAAGTTATTGTGAATCTTTGGACGAGGAGGACGGTTTAACTAGGATATGGGTGCCTAATACCTTCTCATCATCATATCTAACTCCCAGACCCTGTCTCTGGTTTAAAATCGAGTTAGTTGATTCCAATGAATTAACTAATTCAAAATTTTCCCTAATAAGGGTGGTGATCCAAAATTAATAAAACTCATACAAAAGTAAGAGAACTATGTTCTGAGGATAAACGAATGGGTTAAGTAAAGAAAAAAAAATTTACTAAATAAATCAACCAAATCCGTTTGACTCAATTCTTTTCTTTTTGGAAAAATCGCACATCCTCACAAACAGTGCCCTTAATCTTCCTTTTCCTTACTCATCTTCCTCTTCTTCATCGTTTTCTTCCTTTCAACCCAGATCTATGACAACCATCACCAAAATCAAAGGCGTTGAAGGCTCTTTGAACTCTAGCCTCAAGCGTCCCCAACATGATGTCTGCAAGCACTTAGAATTGTTCATTTAACCAAATGTGCAGTGAAGCTATCAGACATGGAAGGCAATGAATTTATTAAACTAGTCAATTTGGATAGACTGTAGAAATTTTATGTATAGCTTGAAATGTTTATGGCAAAGCCCAATTAATAAATTCACCTTTTGTGTTCTTATTAACCTTAAAGCATGTTATGCTAAGTTTATGTTAATATGCAAATGTTATGAATTTTCTTGGGTGATATAGAATAGCAGGAAATATATCAAACATTTTCAAGTAAAAGACGTTCATTCATAAGAAGTGCATAGGTTCATATAATTGCACCATCAATAATTGTCTTGTATATTTCATTAGAAAGCAAGATAGAAGCATCTACATGCCAGGTCCTAATAGAAATCTAGCAGTCAATAAGTCAATTGACTCCGAATCAGCATCAACTTTGAAAAATCCTATAGCCAAGAGCGGTACAAGCCTGAAGAGGAGGTATCGACCCATCAAAAATGGGTACAGTCGTGTGACTAGGCCAAGTGGAAAGCAAACGAGACAGAATTCGCTAAGTAATAAGGCCACCCTCGAACTACGAGTTATCAGGGACAGCCTAGCTACTCGGCTCGGATAATAAGTCACCCCCATGGTCAAGCAACACAGGGGCACAAAGACCATGTAAGAAGAAACTGTGACTCGCTCTATGTACCACCAAGGGCAAGTCCATCCGACTCCCTGGAAGGAGTCCTAAATGATAGCAGTCCCATCTCCAACAGTCTCGCCAATCAAACGGCAACGACGTTAGACATAGACTCGTGGCCTATAATCAAACATCAGATGATTTGATGGTAGATCCATCACCTAAAGGTTCTCAAAAAGTTGACAACTGCAAATGCATTAAAAAAATAATATATATATATATATATATATATATATATATATATATATATATATATATATATATATATATATATTATTAAAAAGAAAAGGGCACGTTAAGTTGAAAACCCACAAAGGGCGGTTTAAGGAAAAGTTAAAGCATATAATAAAAAATAAATAAAAATAATAATGATAAAAAAAATGCATTTACGTGCAGAAGAAGTGGACTCCCCATCGGACCAAGTACCGAGCTAAGGTCCTGAGTATGCTCTCCCAGCCAAGTAAATGTCTCAGCTAAAATTATGGGCAATTATGGGCACCAGCCTAAGGCTGCCGTAGCTATCAACGCCACAGAGTAGCAAGAACTGACTAAGAATGCAGAAGCAGACAAGTGAAGGCCAGTACGGACTAGTGCAGTCCATACTCAATGCACGATCTAAAAGTGGTTACAAGGGCACGACATCAGCTCCAAAGTCATAAGACGGGATCTCATAAGCTGAGAAATCGAAAACAAGCAGAATCAGTGAAGCAGGATCTATATCCAGCAGGGGCACTGTATGAATTTCTTCTACCACTGGTATTCTCGCAGAAATGATGTTGAATTCTTCAAACAATAGACAAATCTCGAAGTCTTTGTGGCGAAATAAGTTGTCTGAAGGATCAAAGTGGTTAATCAACCATTGCAATAGTCTGGATTGAACCTGTATGTTCCGGTAGTAGCTTAGTTCGTTGAGCTTGAATGGTGATAGCAAATCCCAATCCTCGCGGCTAAAACTACGGAACAATGCTTCGAAAGCGGGTGCCAAGGATCGATCAGTGAAAAATGAAGTAATGAAGAGTTTGGAGAATTTTTTTGAGTGAAGAGTTCATCTAGAATGAGAAGGGAGAGCTTTTGTAAGGTGTAAATGTATTATGGGCTTTTATAGCAAAGGAAAAAAAAGGACAGGTTGACAGTTGGCTGCCATTGCAACAATAGTAGTGCAAGCCACTACGTGTGGCACAAGCCATAACATAGTGGCGCGAGCCACTAGCTAGTAGATAGCTAGAGAAAACTACTGTTCTGTTGCTTTTCAATTCTCAAATTCACCAAATAATGCAATTATCAACTATAAACCACAAATACACCAATATTACTCGGAACGTGTAAAGAAATTGGCTTTTGGCCTTTATATATGAAAATAATCATTCTTTATAAAAATGTTCCCCAAACCGGGTCCAAGTACACAAAGAAACAAGAGAAAATTGTAATGCCCTAATTTTTCTGTGTCTGAAATAGTAGTTTTACCGGTCTATGAATAATATCACCAGTCCGGGAGTCAGTATTATTTTAGTCCGGAAAAATTACTATATATGTCTTATATTTTCTTTAATATTTTTGGAGCATGTATGCATGGTTTTTATGGGTAGAGAGTAAGTAATGAATATTTTTGGAGAATTTAAATAATTAGTGAATAGTGAATTATGGTGTTATGGTGTTATATTAATTAAGGAAATTTGAGTAAATATTTTTATGGAGTAAATTTGAGAATTTTGTTGAGATAAATAATATTTTGAAGGAATTTAATTGGCGAATATTTGTAGCCAATAGATTAGATTACTATTGACTCAATCCTAGCCATCCAATTATGGGAAAAGACCAAACTACCCTTAGGTTACTTTATATAAGTCAACTCCATTATTTGAGCAACCACTTTCTCTTTTTCTTCTTCTCTTCAATGCCAACTTCCTCTCCTTCTTCTCTTTATTTTTCTTCAAACTTCTACTTGCTAAATCCACCATATCCAACTTGATTTAAGTAATTAATCTTAGAGAGTGAAGCTAGAGAAGTGATTTTTGGTGACTTATTTCAAGAAATTTGGAGATTTTCCTACTTGAGTCAAAGGGTGGAGAACCTTCTACCAAAGAGAAGGGCAAAGCTAAGGCTTAAAGAGTTTGATTTAAGCTTGTTAAAGCTTGTGTTTAAGGTTAGTGTTCATAAACACACTTACCTTACTTCAATTTTTGATTTTGTGCATTTATGCTATTATGTGTATATTTGGGGATTTTGTATGAAATGATTGAATTGTTGAACTTTAGATTTATAAACATGCTTTTGGGTGATGTTTGATGAGTATTTAGTGTGTGGTAGAAATCTCTGCCTTGTATCTTTATCTTTCATGTTCTTTTTCATGATTAAAGTAAGCTGAAATTGGAAAATGTGTTATTGGGTGTGATTAAGGACTATTTTTGATCCTTTTTATTCTCCATCTATGTCTGAGTTCTTCATGTAAGTTGTAGGTCTACTTCTTAGCTTTCCAACCCATCCTCTTTTGTCTAATTTGGACATATATAGCTCAACTTATGGCTGAAACACCCAAACTGACTCTGTTATGCCGGGCCCCATGCATCTCTGAATTGAGTGCCCATTTTGACCACTATAATGGCAAGATTATGTTCTGAGTTCTTCATGAAAGTTGTTTCCATGTATCTTCAGACTTCTCTGGCTTTGGATTGGTTTAATTTGAATGCTTGCATAAGTAGAAATTTGATAAACATTGGACTTGGTTCTGCTGAATCAGGTCTGGACTATTGGTTTGTGTTCCCAGCTTTTGTTTACTATCTTACAGATTGATCTGGGCTATGGTCCCTTCATAACATTTATAGCATTTCATCTTAGCTTTCTAATTAATTAATTTCACTTGATTTGAAGATCTATAACTCAAGTTATTTCTTAAAAACTCAGCAAAGGTCAAGGTTATTTTAATGCTGGAAATTTTCTATGCCTTGAATCATAGGTTTATTTGGATAAATGTATGTATGAATCATGTGTGATGAAGTTCTCTTGATTATTTGTTTGTGCTAGGATTTATTTGACTAAAATAAGACAAAAGTTTGAAAAGTGTTATTATGGATATGTTTAAATGGATACTAAAGTTATATTGTACATATTTTATGTTTACTAATTCTTCCCATGAATAAATTGTGGGAAATTTTGGGGAAAAGTGTGGAATTGGTTTAGATAATGCATGATGATGGTTTAAATGGATACTTGGTTGCATAAGAGTTATGTTAACATGCTTGATTGAAGGAGGAAATTCCTCCCCTTGGTTTTCATTAAGAGGCCGAACCACCCTAGGGTGGTAAGGCTTACTTAATTTCTTTTTATGATATACTACGTATATGACATAAGTATGATTATTTTGATAACCTTCATATGTTTAGAGTTTATGAAAAATGGGTACTTAAAGTGTATGTGCTTTGAATTTTAAATAAGGAAAGTATGATTTTGTATGATAAGAAATTACTTATGATAAATTTCATTATGACTTTAAGAAACCTTTAAAAGAAATTGAATTTATGAGAAATTTCCTATGTTAAGTAATTATATTTAAGTATGAAGTTTTCATAAGTTACTTAAGTTCTAAAGTAAGCTTCCATTATGATTTCAAGAAGACCAAGGAATAAGACAAGTTTTATGAGAAGTGTTATGAATTAAGAATTAAAACAATGATTTTGGGTTCTAATATACTTGGTGTGAATTTGATGCATGATTTGATTTTATTATGTAAGATTATGGTGACCTAAGGCCATTATGAATAAGATGGTGACCTAAGGCCATTATGAATAAGTTGGCGACCTAAGGCCAACATCAATAAGCTATGAAAACCTATCTGCTTCTCTTTCTCCTAAGTGTATGCGAGCCCTTGGAAAATATTTTTAAGGCAATTAAACGAACGAGATTACAATATTTTAGTAAACCTTACTTTGGAAATTAATGATTATGTTATCAAATGAATTTTCAAAACATGATATTTCGGTATATGGTTTTAAAATAAATAGTATGTGTATTTGTATAATAAATGTTCAAATAATGAATTTATGATTTGGAAGAATTAAATTATTTATGTTATTAATTATAAGTTTATTTGATTTTTTTTTTTTTTGCTATAAATGTAAATGTAAGTTGAAATTTAATGATTCTATGCTTGTAAATGATTTTATGGAATTTGTATTCAAAGTAAGTTATCATCGCAACTTTGGTAAGTATGTGAATTTTGAGCACCACTGAGTTTTATACTCAGTGCGTTTATTTTATCACGCGCAGGTTAAAGACCGTGGTTGCTGTTTGAAAACTAGAAGAGTAGCATTAGAGCAGAAGAGACTATTGTGGTAGTAGTAGATTGAGATTTATGTAATTAAGAATTATGGCATGTATAATTATTACATTTTTGGAGATTATGTTATTTGAATTATAACTTAAGCATGTAATTATCAATTATGTTGGTGTATATATTTGGAGATAAGCATAAGATTTATTAAAGATTTAATATAAAATATTTTAAGATAGTTGGTATGATTAGTTTATTAAGACTTGATTTAAAGGGAAAGTCTTACAATATTTTTGTAGGAATTTTTCCAATCTATATAGAAAAAAAAAAAAGATGAAAACGAAATGAAATGATATTATAAAAAAAATTATTACTCGCTGAACTTATGAATACTCAACTACTTCTAATTCATAATCTAATTCTATGATCTATATGTTAAGTTAGGACGGTGTTTCCGGCACCGAATATGGCATCCGCCGTTGGGTCTCTCGAGACCGGGCGATGGGTGTTACAAAAACAATGGAAAAATAAGCTGGGGCAGCCAGCTCAAGACATGTTGGAAGCCATCTCCTTTGAATCCTTGCTGCCAGACTCCTCGATCTCTTCAACAATTACTTGCCTGTGTCCAACTCTACGGCGAACACTCCCACCACGCTGTACCTCTCGACCTCGACCAGCATGAGGCGCCATGCTAGTTCCCTGCATACATTCATAGATATTAGTAAACATATTTCATGCATACATGGCATATGCATTGCATATTTTCTCTTGTGTTGTATTGTTTATACCTACAGATACTGTGAATACTCAAATTTTGAGGCTCAAAAAGCCAGTTTTCTCGGACTGCAAACAGTCCGGCCGGACTGGAGGCCATTTTGGATATTTATTGGAAGTATACCAATATGGTACTTAAAACGTCCGAAAAATTACGAGGATCGTAGAACTGGTCCCGGAATAATTTTCAGAGGTCCGGAACTCCCGAAAAAGCCTTTTTTCCGGACTGCAAGCGGTCCGGCCGGACCGGAGGCCATTTTGGAAGTTCACTGGAAGTATGCCAATATGGTACTTGAAACGTCCGGGGCGTCGCGAGGATCGCGGAACTGGTCCCGAAATATTTTTCGGAGGTCCGAAACTCCCGAAAAAGCCTCCGGAATGAAAAATCAGCAGAACCGCCGAGCTCCGGCGGCGCAGGCCGCCGAAACAGTCCGTTTTTGCCTATAAATACAGCCCCGGTGTGACCTTTCAACTCACTCAGTCTGTGTTGACGGACACTCCTTCTCCCCTACGCTCCTTGCGTTTTCTTTTACTGCTTTTCTGCATTTTTAATTTAGCTTTTATTGCTTTCTTGCTTTAATATTTGGCCACTTAAATTAAATTAATTCTAAATTAATATTCCCCAAACGAGGAGCTTAATCCGGAGTTTTTTTCAAGCTGAAGCTAAGAAGCGATCACCGGTTAACCCAGGTAAATAAACAAAACTCTGCTCATTTAATTTTAGCACTTCATGCATATTTCTCTTCTACTCCTAATAACTCTACAACTGCATAAACACATTCATGTCATCAATTAGGCAAATAAACTGCCTCAATCAAATATGATTAAGCTTAAATACCCGGTTAATTAATAATCATGGTATTAATGCTAAATCCGACAATATTGGCTAAAAAGCCTAGTTAATTAATAATTACGGTTTAATTGCCTTTATTTCGAACAGTCCGGGTTAAGTCCAATTAATCAATAATTGTGGCTAAAAAGCCTTAATCAATCACGTTTTGGCAACAAATTGCCTACAATTAAATCAACCACATTTTGGCAACAAATTGCCCACGGTTCAATCAATTTTTGGCAAACAAATTGCCTATAAATTAGATTAACCACTTTTTAGCGACAAATCGCTTAAATCAGAAGCTTTGGCAAAATGCCTTAGAATTAATCAATCTTTTGGCTAAAAGCCTTCAAACAATCATTTTGGCGACAATCGCCTAAATCACATCAACTTTTGTCAAAAATTGCCTAAATTAATTCATTTTGGCTAAAAGCCTTAAATCAGTCATTTTGGCGACAAACGCCCGAATAATCACTTTTGGCAAACAAATTGCCTAAATCTTTTGGCTAAACGCCTTCCAATACCAACTTTTGGCACAAATGCCTTAATCACTTTGGCGACAAATCGCTTAACCAATTTTTGGCAATAAATTGCCTAAATCACATCAATTTTTGGCAACAATTGCCTAAATCAATCTTTTGGCTAAAAGCCTTCAAATCAACACTTTTGGCAACAAATGCCTAAAAGTCAATCAATCTTTGGCAAAATGCCTAAAAAATGCACGAAGCATACACGCACTCATGCATAAAGCATACCCATTCAAAGCCCTCTAAAAGAGGCCTATCGAACTACGTTGACTTTGATCTTCCATTCAAACGGAAGTACGTAGGCACGTTTGGGATTTAACCCCGAGCGGCAAGTCGAAATCACATAAACATTTCAATTGGTCCAATTACTTCATTCACCCTGCAAAGCATTCATTCATAGGTTAGTTCATCAACATGACATGGTCTCGGGATTTATCTCGGGTTCGTAGATCGTGCCTTAAACATTGGGATAATTAATCTAGTAATTAGGTTAATTAAAATCGGAGTCACTTAGGGTTTTTCCTAGTTTACCCTAAAATAATTAAACAAGGTGGCGACTCATACATTCACGTGCATTTCTACCCTTAGTCACATGCATTCATATGCCTATGATATTCTGGGGAGGGGTTCACAGTTTGGCAACTCCGCTGGGGAATATGTAATCATTTTGCATAAAGAGGACTACAATTGTTGTGTAAACTAACCAGCCCTTCTTTAGGGCATTATTTTACTATGCTTTGTTTTGCAGGGGACCTTAACATTGAATCAAGTATTCTTTCTTTAAAAAAACGAGATTGAGGAAGTTTGGACTCAACTTGTACAATTTAATTAAAACATTTTAACTTGTTGATTTATTTGCACAAATGAGAATCATTTTCTCCATTGCATAAAAAATGAATTTCAAATGAATTTCTTCTCTCTCTGTTCAAACTTTTGAGTCTGGATAGCAAGTAGCGCTGATCAGCAGGTCTCTTTGATTATGTCGACGGACAACCAAAGCGTCCTCCCTGTTATCGCAAACCATCCCTAATCCTTTTGGGGATGGCCCATGGGCATGCGTACTGTTGGACTCACGCGAAACTCTTTGTTTCACATGTGGTTAGGTATATCCATGCTCAAGGTTCAAGGGTCCCTTTATAAGCCTATTCTCTATTTGCGTCATAGCCTATAGAACCTATCCCTTAGGACTGTATGCACCCAATGATGTGAATCATATCATAAACAGATTATGACGTGATGTTGTGCGCATTCACGCATTCACGCATTCATCCCATACTTCACAAAAAAAAAGGGGTCTGGAAAATGATAAAAAAGAGAATCTTGAAAAAAAAAGCATTCCATTTTAAAGCTGAAAAATCACATTATGGTCCCTGAGACCTGAAAAATTACATTTTGGTCCCTAAGACCTGAAAAATTACATTTTGGTCCTAAAATTCACATTTCGGCCCCTAAGGCCCAAAAATTCCCAATTTGGCCCCTAAGGCCCAAAAGTTCACATCTTGGCCCCAAAGGCCCAAAAATTCCCAATTTGGCCCCAAAGGCCCCGAAAATTCACATCTTGGCCCCTAAGGCCCTAAAATTCCCATTTTGGCCCCTAAGGCCATAAAATTCCGAATTTGGCCCCAAAGGCCCAAAAGTTCACATCTTGGCCCCAAAGGCCCCGAAAATTCACATCTTGGCCCCTAAGGCCCTAAAATTCCCATTTTGGCCCCTAAGGCCCTAAAATTCACATTTTGGCCCCTAAGGCCCAAAAGTTCACATCTTGGCCCCAAAGGCCCAAAAATTCACATATTGGCCCCAAAGGCCCAAAAATTCACATATTGGCCCCACAGGCCCAAAAATTTCCAATTTGGCCCCAAAGGCCCAAAAGTTCTCAATTTGGCCACAAAGGCCCAAGAATTCCCAATTTGGCCCCAAAGGCCCCGAAAATTAACATCTTGGCCCCTAAGGCCCTAAAATTTCCATTTTGGCCCCTAAGGCCCTAAAATTCACATTTTGGCCCCAAAGGCCCAAAAATTCACATCTTGGCCCCAAAGGCCCAAAAGTTCACATCTTGGCCCCAAAGGCCCAAAAATTTCCAATTTGGCCCCAAAGGCCCAAAAGTTCCCAATTTGGCCACAAAGGCCCGAGAATTCCCAATTTGGCCCCAAAGGCTCAAAAACTCACATGTTGGCCTCAAAGGCTCAAAAACTCACTTGTTGGCCTCAAAGGCCCAAAAATTCACATTTTGGCCCCTAAGGCCCAAAAAAAATTCTTTGAGAACTTAGGGCCTTTCGAAAAGTCGAGGTGTCCAGCCCTAAGCACTCTACCTTACATATCACATCCAATTGGGTCCTATCCTAGGTGTCCTACCCTACCAACGCTACCCTACATTGTTTGGTCCTACCACCCCACATCACAAGGGTCAAGTCCAAATACCTTACCCTTAAACTACCCTACCTCACACTATCTCACATACTTTATGAAAACACCTTATATAGGATAGTCTAATCATTTTGACTCTATCCTTTTACAGGTACCCCTCCAAAGACCACCTGTACCCGAAACACCAACTGGGCTCTCACCCACAACTCCAACAACCCCACCTGCATCAATGGCATCAATCTCTGACATCCAAACCCTTATCGAACAACTGGAGGCCAGAATGAATGAGGCATTGGCTGCCCAAAGAACTGCCCTGATAGCTAAGCTGGGCAATGGTAATGGAAATGGGGCTTCGACCGGGGGAAGTGGACCTGTCGCCTCCAATCAGGGATCTGCTGCTGAACCTACAAACCCTGCCTTGAACCTGGATGACATGCCCTCCAAAACTGCTTCTGAGCTGGAAGCTCAGAGAATTAGAGAAAAACTAGAACTGCTGGAAAGGTCTGTTACTGCCCTTAAGACCCACAAGGAAGTGGTGGACATGGACTCCTTGTCCTTGTTCCCCGAAGCATGATTACCTACAAAATTCAAGATGCCTAACATGGACAAGTTTGACGGAACCACTTGTCCCAAAACGCACCTGAAAATGTATGTGGGTGCCCTCAACCCGTTTGGCCTGAACAGCGAGCTCCTTGCTCAGTTATTTCAGCAATCTTTGACTGGTGCTGCATTAAGATGGTTTGTAAGCTTGGATCGTTCCAAAATGAAGAATTGGGAGGACATATGCAATGCTTTCAACACGTAGTACCATTATAATATCGAAGTGGATGTTACCCAGAGGGAGCTGGAAACCACTAAACAAAAGAACAATGAGCCCTTCTCCTCGTTCCTTTCGAGGTGGAGAGCCAAAGCTGCTCAAATGATCAACCGACCCTCTGAACAGGAACAAGTTGACATAATAATCAAGAATTTACTGCCTGTTTACCAGTCACAGCTTCAAACACAGTACTTGCCTACGTTCCAATCGCTCATTACGACTGCAACTAAGGTGGAAGACTTAATCCAGTTGGGTCAACTCAAAGAAGACTCATACAAGAAGCAGAATCATGCTGGACTTTGAAAAACCGCCTACAAGACCTGGTTGACAATGGGTCCATCATCCCCAAGAGCAAGCTGAATATCAACCAATCCCTTGCCTAACCATGGGATTAATGCAAAAAAAAAAAAAAATTGCTGAACAAGAATCGTTCGATCCTTTCGAACTTTTCTTAGAAATGAATGAAGTTTGTGTCTGAGAAGGTTGAGATCAAACCTCCAAAAGAACAAAGGAATTGTTCAAGAACAACAACAACCTGTCTGATCGATTTAAGCATCGAGAAGAACAAAGTCACTACAGTCAATCCAATCTTAGTCCACCTAGAGTCTATCTTTTAGGGTCTAGTTTTTTCTTCTCATTTTCATTTCCATTCAAGTTTTTTCATTCAATTCAAATTTGTAAATCTAAGTGTCTTTTGTACACAAATTTTGGCTTATCAATAAAAAGGGATCAGTTTACGTTCCAATCATGTTTATACTCTTTCCCTATCCTTTCCTGTGAAAGCACAAAAAAAAAATCGAAAAAAAATAATAATAAATTAAAAAAAATGATGATAAAAAAAGATAATAAAAATTGGCAAAGAAAAATGCATTCATTTGCTCTGCATCAATCAAAACTGGGGGCATCCTAAGAAGCACCATTAAAGGGGAAGTTTTGAAGGGTAATCATGGAAAGGATCCAGCAAAGGGTACGCAAGACTTCAAACAGTACCGAGGTAAAACCGATTGAAGGGGTTAGGGCCAGAATGGTTTCTCCGAAAACCCAGGAATGGAAGATGCTCCGACAGAGAGGTGTCTGAATTTTGAGCTTAAAAGCGACAGAATAAAGAAGTTATTGGGTCAGGTCTGCACGAAGTCGCAATGCTATCCATACATCTCAGAATCAAGTTGCCTCGAAATTCTTTATGGAGAGGCTGCTTCTAAGCAAGCCAAAGGAAAAACGGGACAAAAGGAACCCCTGGTCAAAAGGAAGCAAACAAGCAAAAGAAAAAAAATGGGTCAAAAGGAACTTTTGCACAAAAGAAAGAAATCAAGGACAAAGCTACAGGAAATCAAGTTGTCAAAAACGGGTCAACTGCAAGCTCTCCGTTAAATTCAAGCCCATCAAGGGTAGATGACAAATCATTTCAGCCATAAGGACAAAGACCAAGCGGCTGCTCACATTTTAAAAAAGCAAGTTAAAAGAAGCAGTCATTTCCACAAATTGGATGACAACGAACACCTTGAAAATCAAGCGCCAAGCATGGCACAAGTACAAGTGTCCTTATAAACAAGGATCATTTCTCAAAACAAGGAAAAGGAAGAGTCTCCTCAAAATTCCTTATGGAGAGGAGAACCATTGAGGAAATAAGTCTCAAATTCAGAGGAAGATAAAGTTCAAGAAAAGGAATCAAATTAACCTCAAGAATTCAAACATGGCGAAGCCACAAACCCAAAGCATAAAAGCTTCTTCAACACTCAAGCCACTCAAGTTACCACCACAATGTGGGTATTCAAAACTCTTTGTGATGAATACAAGTCATATTTCAGTCAACCAGTGGTAAAACCACTACAACAACAAAGTCAGATTCGCCTAGGGTCATCACTATCATACGAGCTCGAGTCAATAAGTTGATTCAACATCATCAAAGTCGGGAATGAATCCCGTAAAGATATCAAGCCGGGAAGAAATCCCGCGAAGAAATCAAGTCAGAAATGAATTCTGCATCAACATCAAGTTGGGAAGGAATCCCGTAAAGACATCAAACCGGGAAGAAATTCCGCGAAGAAATCAAGTCAGAAATGAATTCTGTATTAATATCAAGTCGGGAAGGAATCCCGAAGAAATCAAATCGGAAATAAATTCCGCAATCAGCATTAAGGCGAAATTGAATTTTGCCCCAACAGCAAGACGGAAAGGAATTCCGCAACAAGACGGAAAGGAATTCCGCACTAACATCAAGCCGGAGATGAATTCCGCACCAGCCGAGCACGAAGTTCGCATCCCGGAAGGAACTACGAAAGACCTGATTCTCCCCATCCCCCGAAGAGTTCTTGGAGATACGTAGGCAGCCGCAAAGGCGCGGTCACAAACATAAGTTAGCATCATAAAAAGCATTTTCTCTTTTCCAATATAAAAAATAAAAATAAATAAAAAAAGAGAGAAGAAAAAAAAAAAAGCTGGAGTTGAAAACCCGAAGGGATGGCTTCAGGCAAGAATTGAGCCCGCTAGGCTAAAAACTCGAAAGGGCGGTCTAGGCAAAAGTTAGGGCAAAGAGCCTGCTAGAGTCGAAAACCCGAAAGGGCGGCTACTAGGCAAAAGTTAAAAAAAAAAAAAAAAAGTGCTTTCATGAATTCTTTTAGAGAGTCCATTTTTCGTAGGATAAACAGCAAAGTATGTCCTTAAAAAAAAAAAAATCCCTTTCAAAGGTCTCCTTGGGAGTATATAAATCATTTTTTCCAGGATTCAATGAATTCCTTCGAGTCAAAATTCACTACAAGAAAAATTTGAGTCTCTAAATCGAGTCCCCTATAAGTCTCTAAAATCAAGTCTCCATCACCAGTGGTCATTCCACAACGAGTCACAAAAATCGAGTCATTCTCAAAAGTTCGTTTTGAAAGCGTCACTCTTTGAGTCATTCCTCGAAAAAAAGAGAGAGGAAAATGTCAATTCAATCCCCGAGGTTTCCAAAATAACCCTAAAAAATGTCAAACATAATCGTTGAGAGGTAATTCTTTAATACCTCGTCTCCACTCGGACCATCGTTTCTTCGATCCTTTTAGACGAGCGATGTCATCCACATTGTCCGTTTCCTCGAGTCATATAAGTGGCTTTGTTCTCTTTGATTCCTCAACCGATTGGACAAGTACAACACCAATGTTTTGAAGTATTCCATGGTCAGTACCATTCTGGGGGCAAGAAGTGATAAGAACCTTCACCATTCTCCCGTCACAGAAGTAATCACGGAATTTTTAGTCTTTCATTAAGAAGAAATTCTATTTCAGCTAATAAGGGCATCAATTCTCTTAAGCAGGGGCAAAATCCTCCAAGTCGGATTCAAGGGCAAGTGTTATAAAAAAAAAAACATACACAACCCAGGGTGAAACCCAACCATCGTCAATCTCTTTTACACAAACCTAGGATGAAACCCTAACCAATAACCAACGGTTTTTCATCCAAAACCAAGCCATTTGATCATTTCGACTTTAGGTGGACCCTTGGTTCTTAAAGAAAAAAAAACAAAAATAAAACAAATCTCTTTTCAAGCCCTCATTAAGAGGCAAAATCTCTTTTCAAGCCCTCATTAAGAGGCAAAGCATCTTTTCAAGTCCTCTAAGAGGCAAAGCATCTTTTCAAGCCCTCATTAAGAGGCAAAATCTCTTTTCAAGCCCTCATTAAGAGGCAAAGCATCTTTTCAAGTCCTCTAAGAGGCAAAGCATTTTTTCAAGCCCTCATTAAGAGGCAAAACATCTTTTCAAGCCCTCATTAAGAGGCAAAGCATCTTTTCAATTCCTCTAAGAGGCAAAACATCTTTTCAAGCCCTCTAAGAGGCAAAATCTCTTTTCAAGCCCTCGTTAAGAGGCAAAACATCTTTTCAAGCCCTCTAAGAGGCACAATCTCTTTTCAAGCCCTCATTAAGAGACAAAACATCTTTTCAAACCCTCATTAAGAGGCAAAACATCTTTCCAAGTCCTCTAAGAGGCAAAATCTCTTTTCAAGCCCTCATTAAGAGGCAAAACATCTTTCCAAGTCCTCTAAGAGGCAAAATTCCTTTTTAAGTCCTCAAAGAGGCAAAAACATCTTTAAGTTGCAAACATAAATCCATGCATTTGATCATTTCATTTCAAAGAAAAAACCAACGGCGGGGTTTCCTCCTCTGCCCATCCTCAAAATTTGCTCCTTCAGACAGCCACTGACTCTCATAAATCATTTTTATGATAGCCAGTGGGGGGCAACTGTGAATACTCAAATTTTGAGGCTCAAAAAGCCAGTTTTCTCGAAATGCAAACAGTCCGGCCGAACTGGAGGCCATTTTGGATATTTACTGGAAGTATACCAATATGGTACTTAAAACGTCCGAAAAATTACGAGGATCGTAGAACTGGTCCCGGAATAATTTTCGGAGGTCCAAAACTCCCGAAAAAGCCTTTTTTCCGGACTGCAAGCGGTCCGGCCGGACCGGAGGCCGTTTTGGAAGTTCACCAAAAGTATGCCAATATGGTACTTGAAACGTCCGGGGCGTCGCGAGGATCGCGAAACTGGTCCCGGAATATTTTTCGGAGGTCCGAAACTCCCGAAAAAGCCTCTGGAACGAAAAATCAGCAGAACCGCCGAGCTCCGGCGGCCCAGGCCGCCGAAACAGTCCGTTTTTGCCTATAAATACAGCCCTGGTGTGACCTTTCAACTCACTCAGTCTGTGTTGACGGACACTCCTTCTCCCCTACGCTCCTTGCGTTTTCTTTTACTGCTTTTCTGCATTTTTAATTTAGCTTTTATTGCTTTCTTGCTTTAATATTTGGCCACTTAAATTAAATTAATTCTAAATTAATATTCCCCAAACGAGGAGCTTAATCCGGAGTTTTTTTCAAGCTGAAGCTAAGAAGCGATCACCGGTTAACCCAAGTAAATAAACAAAACTCTGCTCATTTAATTTTAGCACTTCATGCATATTTCTCTTCTACTCCTAATAACTCTACAACTGCATAAACACATTCATGTCATCAATTAGGCAAATAAACTGCCTCAATCAAATATGATTAAGCTTAAATACCCGGTTAATTAATAATCATGGTATTAATGCTAAATCCGACAATATTGGCTAAAAAGCCTAGTTAATTAATAATTACGGTTTAATTGCCTTTATTTCGAACAGTCCGGCTTAAGTCCAATTAATCAATAATTGTGGCTAAAAAGCCTTAATCAATCACGTTTTGGCAACAAATTGCCTACAATTAAATCAACCACATTTTGGCAACAAATTGCCCACGGTTCAATCAATTTTTGGCAAACAAATTGCCTATAAATTAGATTAACCACTTTTTAGCGACAAATCGCTTAAATCAGAAGCTTTGGCAAAATGCCTTAGAATTAATCAATCTTTTGGCTAAAAGCCTTCAAACAATCATTTTGGCGACAATCGCCTAAATCACATCAACTTTTGTCAAAAATTGCCTAAATTAATTCATTTTGGCTAAAAGCCTTAAATCAGTCATTTTGGCGACAAACGCCCGAATAATCACTTTTGGCAAACAAATTGCCTAAATCTTTTGGCTAAACGCCTTCCAATACCAACTTTTGGCACAAATGCCTTAATCACTTTGGCGACAAATCGCCTAACTAATTTTTGGCAATAAATTGCCTAAATCACATCAATTTTTGGCAACAATTGCCTAAATCAATCTTTTGGCTAAAAGCCTTCAAATCAACACTTTTGGCAACAAATGCCTAAAAGTCAATCAATCTTTGGCAAAATGCCTAAAAAATGCACGAAGCATACACGCACTCATGCATAAAGCATACCCATTCAAAGCCCTCTAAAAGAGGCCTATCGAACTACGTTGACTTTGATCTTCCATTCAAACGGAAGTACGTAGGCACGTTTGGGATTTAACCCCGAGCGGCAAGTCGAAATCACATAAACATTTCAATTGGTCCAATTACTTCATTCACCCTGCAAAGCATTCATTCATAGGTTAGTTCATCAACATGACATGGTCTCGGGATCCATCTCAGGTTCGTAGATCGTGCCTTAAACATTAGGATAATTAATCTAGTAATTAGGTTAATTAAAATCGGAGTCACTTAGGGTTTTTCCTAGTTTACCCTAAAATAATTAAACAAGGTGGCGACTCATACATTCACGTGCATTTCTACCCTTAGTCACATGCATTCATATGCCTATGATATTCTGGGGAGGGTTTCACAGATACATGCTCGTCCGAGAGCCTCGCCACCACTAAATTGAGGTGCCACTTCGTACAGCTGGCACATCTCATTGTAGTCATCAATGAACACCTACAAAATAAGACAAGGGTACAAATAAGAAAACGGAATAATAAAAAAGCAACTAGTTGTCATAATGAAGAACAGAAATTACTTACATGGGTGCAGCCGGGTGGAGACATCTGGTATGGACTCACAAGGTGCGTCTCCAGCATGCCTTGTGCAGTCCAATCTATGCAGTCTAGAATAAAGGAGAAAGAGGCACCTGGTCCGTGCTCCGGCTTGCCAACAACGACAACTGTATTTGAAGCCCCGAAGTTTAAGACTCTCCTCACGCGCTTGTCGCGTTGTTGTTGCTGCAAAGATAAAACACAGTCAGTAAATAAAAAAACAGGCACTGGGGCAAAACTAAGAATAAAATAACAAGGGAGGATGAAATTCACTTGCACCGGGGCATCACACTAACCTCTATCTAACTCCTCTGCCTCTGCAAACGGATCAAACTCAGTTGGAGGAGGGACATGGACCAGGAGCTGGGTCTGCACAAAGATGGCATAGGCGCCCGACACAAAAGCAGCCAAATGGTCTGTGGCAGCTTACCCATCTGAGCAGCTGCGATATCCTACTCCAGCTGAATGGACTTGGTGGATAGCATGTAGTATGGCATGTCATGTGGCACTCTCCTTTAATCTGGGCCTAGCTCCCTCTCGTACACCCTCTCTCTGAGGTAATACATATAACAAAATAAGCCCAAAAGAAGAAGTTGCCTGTGCTGGTATAAGACGGTAGCCTGAATGAATTCGGGATAATCAGCCACATCCCCCTACTATCTGCAAAAGAAAAGAGAAAAAAAAGTAAGAAAAAAAATGGAAAAGCAAAAAAAGAAGGAAAAAAAAAACAAAAAACAACAACAGGAAAAGAAAATTAGAAATAATGTGAAATTTCACCATTTACTCGGTCCCAAGCAAGGCCGTTTATGAGCTACCTGAACACCGAAATCTCTGGTGTAGTGTAAGCGTATTTCTGGCTGAACTTCCACACCTGACCTTAAGGAAGGGTCATCGTGCTAGTATCAGCTTCAAAACCAAGCAACCTTGGCATAGGGAGGACTCGATGCTCACAGGCCTAGATCTATATGAAGATAAAGCAAAAGTCAACAAATAAAGTGGCAAGAACAAAGCAAGAAGAAAGAGAATAATAAAAAAATGGTTTTGTACCTTAATGACACGCTTATAACCGACCTTTAGATGCGCCCCATGGACGCATAGGTCCATACCATAGTAAAAATATGACAAGGCAGCACTCCCTAGTTAAACTACCTAGTCACATCTAGATCCTGCAAAGGAGGTAAAAAAGCCAAATCTGCATCATTACCGTGATTCTTGAATAAGGTTGTTTACAGCAGATAGAAGAGATAAGCTCGTGCCACCACATCCACATCCATCTTAGTTATACGATCCTGGGGCAAGGTCTCGTAATGAGAGATGATACTCTCATAACGCTGTGAACCCCTACCCCAAATATCATTGGCATATGAATGCATGTGACTAAGGAAGAAATGCACGTGATGTGTGAGTCGCCACCTTGTTTAATTATTTTAGGGTAAACTAGGGAAAAAATCCTAAGTTGACTCCAATTTTAATTAACCTAATTACTAGATTAATTAACCCAAAGTTAAGGCATGGTCTACGAACCCGAGGTGGATCCCGAGACTATGTCATGCTGATGAACTAACCTATGAATGAATGCTTTTACAGGGTGAATGAAATAATTGAACCAATGGAAATGTTTATGTGATTTCGACCAATGAAATGTGATTTTGACTTGCCGCTCGGGGTTAAATCCCAAACGTGCCTACGTACTTCCGTTTGAATGGAAGATCAAAGTCGACGTAGTTCGATAGGCCTTTTTTGAAGGGCTTTGAATGGGTATGCTTAATGCATGAGTGTGTGTATGCTTTGTGCATTTTGTTTAGGCATTTTGCCTGAAAATGGATTTTTAGGCATTTGATGCCAAAAGTGTTGATTGATTTGTTGAGGCGTTTGTTGCCAAAAGGAAGTGTTTGATTGGGCTTATTGTTGCCAAAAATGGATTAAGGCTTTTAGCCAAAGAGTTGATTAGGCGATTGTCGCCGAAATGATTAGGCAATTTGATTGCCAAAATGATTGATTTTAGGCGATTGTCGCCAAAATGATTGATTTTAAGGCTTTTAGCCAAAAAGAGTGATTTAGGCAATTTGATTGCCAAAATGATTGATTTTAGGCGATTGTCGCCAAAATGGTTGATTTTAAGGCTTTTAGCCAAAAGATTGATTAATTTTAAGGCATTTTGCCAAAGCTTTTGATTTAAGCGATTTGTCGCTAAAAAGTGGTTAATCTAATTTATTGGCAATTGGTTTGCCAAAAATTGATTAATTGAATTGTAATGTAGGCAATTGATTGCTAAGAAAAAATGTGTGTAATGAAGGCTATTTGGCCACAATTATTAATTAATTGGACTTAAGCCGAATTTGTTCGAAATAAAGGCAATTTCACCATAGTTATTAATTAACTAGGCTTTTTAGCCAATATTGTCGGATTTAAGCTTATCACCACGATTATTGATTAACCGGGCGTTTAGCCTAAATTTGTTTAATTGAGGCAATTTATTTGCCTAATGATTGACGTGAATGCTTTTATGCAATTGTAGAATTATTAGGAGTAGAAAAGAAGCATGCATGAAGTGCTAAAATTAAATAGGCAGAGTTTAGTTCGTGTACCTGATTTAATCGTCGACCGCTTCTTAACTCCAGGTTAAGCTCCTCGTTAAGGTAATATTAATTAATTTGATTTTTAATGACCACTTAGCAAAGCAAGAAAGCAATTAAAGCTAAACTAAAATGCAGAAAAGCAGTAAAGAATCGCAAGGAGCGTAGGGGAGAAGGAGCGTCCGTCAACACAGACTGAGTCAGTAAAAACAGAGGCCCTGGGGCCAATTTTATAGGAAAAAGGAGACCCGAGGGCGGTCCTGCCCGCCCTCGAGGGCGGGCGTGCCCGTCTCTGGGGGGCGGGCGTGCCAGCCCTTGAGGGGGGGCTGGCCCGCCCTGGGGGGGCGGGCGTGCCCACCCTGGGGGGGCGGGCGTGCCCACCCCTGAGGGCGGGCACATCGACCCGTGTGCTTTTTTTCTCATTCCGGAGGCTTTTTCGGGAGTTCCGGACCTCCAAAAAATATTCCGGGACCAGTTCTGCGATCCTCATAATTTTCCGGACATTTCAAGTACCATATTGGCATACTTTCGGTGAACTTCCAAAATGGCCTTTGGTCCGGTCGGACTGTTTGCAGTCCGGGAAAATTGGCTCTTCGAGCCTCAAAATTTGGGTATTCACAGGCGACTGCAGCCGCTGTCACTGGCGGCTGCCACCGCCGGCGATAGCGGTTACCGCCGCCTTTAAGGGCGGCCGCCACCGCCGCGACTGGGAAAATTGGCTTTTTGAGCCTCAAAATTTGAGTATTCACAAACGCACCTTCTGATTAGAGATGGTAGGCTCCATGCCTTTCATTAGTCTTCTGATCAGATGATACTCGCCCGCAGGATAAATGTTACTGCCAGACTTCCCATGCTTCGCACTCTTCTGCAAAAATAATTCATTGTACGAAAACTAATGAAAGTGCGAAGGCACGTGTCTACATGTTTTGATGCAGGTAAATAAGAAAACCGAAGAAAAACAATAGAAAATGCATGTTTCGCAGTTATTGTGGCGCTAGCCACTAGGTCTGTGGAGCATGCCACAGAGTTGCAGCACAAGCCAAACATAAGGAGAAGTGGCGCACTCCACAACACCATGGCACACGCCACACGTAGTGGCGCACGCCACAACCCTAAAACGGCCAAAATTCGCCCAAAAAGGAAAAATCCAACTTGATTTCTAGTTCCTAACCTAAAGTTTGCATCTTTCTAGTCCTAATAATGCAGGAAAAACCAAAGCCAAGTTTCAGAATACCTAGGTTGAGCCCTAACAGACATGGGTCAACAAATCGTGTCACAGGCTAATCGAAGTCCCTACATCCGGAATAAATTCCCGAAGCTTCATTCCGTGGCTCACGGGTTGAGACAAGGGATCGATCATTGCATCATCAAAAAGCCAGTCAATGATGTTTTTGGTAGCCAAGAGTTTCGGTTGCAGAAAAGAGAGAGAGAAAGAAAAGAGAGAATTTGAAAGAAGTTTGAAAGTTAGGTTAAAAGTGACAAATGAATGTCACTTTCACCTTTTATAGAGCATATGGGCCTAAGGGCTCGACTTTAGCCTTCAGGCCCTGTTGACGCGTGTTTTTTTACCCCCCGCCTGATCCGATAAGGACACAAGGATAAATGGATTAATGCTATCTAGAAGCCTTTATATCCAAGGATTAAAAAAAAAAAAAAAAAAAAAAAAAAAAAAAAAAAGAGAGAGAGAGCTGCATGCTACAGTAGCCGTGTGCTACAGTAGCCGATTGCTACAGTAATGGTTTGCTACAGTATCTTAACCTACTCTATAAATTCATCTCTTTCTCACAATTTTTAAAAAAAACTTCACAATCTAAAAAACCCTAAAAAAATACCTTGCAGCCACATTCTCCTCCAGAAACTCTTGTGAGTTAATTTGGAGGAAAATTGGCATTAGATATTAATTTTAGGTGAATCAAACCATAAAAAGAGAGCAAAAAATAAAAAGATAAAACAAAAAAAAAAAACACATTTAAATCTTGAAAAAAAATTCTTCTGGAGATCTTGATCCATTTACAATCCTCAATCTGAGGATCAGGTAATTTGCTTAACATTTTTGTATTTTTTTTTACATATTTTTGTGTTTTTACATATTCTTGTGATTTTAATATTTTAAGCTTCTTTAAATTATATTTTGTTCATATTTGGCTATTTTATGTGTCCTTAAATTATATTTAAATAACAAATGATGTAAAAAAACACTTAAAAATGGATTCTGGGTAAAAATCACGTAGTTGTTCATCGATGAACAGTAACTGTTCATCAATTTTCCCAGAAATGATTGATGAACAGTAACTGTTTATTCAATGAATAGTAACTATTTCCCAGAAATGATTGATGAACAGTAACTGTTTGTTCATCGATGAACAGTAACTGTTTGTTCATCGATGAACAGTAGTTGTTCTTAAATTTTCCAGAAATCGACACTATTCACGCACTGTTCACGCACTATTCATGTACTATTCACGCACTATTCATTAATTTTCCCAGAAATGATCGATGAACAGTAACTGTTTGTTCATCGATGAACAGTCCTATTCATCAATTTTTCCAGAAATAATAACAAAAAAAATATAAATTTTGTAAAAAATAAAGTTTAATTTCTTCAATAAATCTGAAAATAGCCAATTATGAACAGATTGAGTTTAAAATATTAAAATGTGATTATATATATTTATTTGTATGAATTTTATTATTTTATTATTTGTATGAATTTTTATTGGTTTATGGATTTAATTTTTGATTTGATTTATATATATTTTTGGATCCGGTTTGTTACCTGCCTTGAACCATAAGGCAAGAGTGGGTCTTTTATTTATTTGATTTATTCTTCGGTTTGTTGCCCGCCTTAAACCATAAGGCAAGAGCGGGTCATTTATCTATTCCATTTAATATTTTTGACTCGGTTTGTCGCCCGCCTTGAACCATAAGGCAAGAGCGGGTCTTTTATTTATTTGGTTTAATTGCTTTGATTTAATTGCTTTAATTTGAATAATTGTTATGTGATAATTAGATTTGTTTGGGACGATTAAATAATTTTTCAAATAGGAACTCGGTCCGATTTATTTGGGTTGGGTTTAAGTAAATAAATAATTTGGCTTTTCTAACTAAAATAAATTAGAAATCATAGGTTAATAATAGAGGCCAGTTTTTTCCCAGCGTCGGCTTCCAACGGGCCGGCGTACCCAATTCCCTTACCCAGAATCGCATTGGTGCGTCTGACCAGTCTTTTAAAATAATTTGGCCTTAAAACAAAATTGGGTTTAAAATGAAGTCATTTTTATAAAAACGGTCCCATTGCCTAAACAATGGGTGGCGACTCAAAATTGTTTATAAGACCGATTTATCGGCATCGCATCCAAATAAAAATATTTCATCAAAAATCACAAAAAGGGATGTTTTCGGGTCCTTCGGGGGGATTTTCGACGAAAACAGATTGGCGACTTCACTGGGGACGCAACCACTAATCCCCGATCATTTTTTAATTAGATGGTTGTGATTAGGAATTAACTCTAAAAACCTATGTTTTCTAAAAAATAAAATTGGTTAGAAAGCCGTTGGAAAATTATTTAATTGTCCTTGTTTGTTTAATTGCTTTCCTTTTCTTTTTAGGATTTTTTTTTTTTTTTTTTTTTTGCATTCATACTGCATTTCTCTCTTCTCACCTCATTCTACCCATGCTATCCTTCGGTACTGGTGTTAAGTTTGACAGTGGATCTAGCCTAAACCATGCGATTTAGGTGCATCCATCCGAGAATTAACATTACTACCAACCGCAAGCCTAGTACCTTAAAGGTACGTCAAAAGGAGTAGGCCCAATAAAGCCCGAATCCTGTTTGTGGAACCCAGACTTTGTTAAGCCCAATAAGACTAAAGCCCATGCATGTAGTTAAAAGCCTTAGTCACTCCCCCTAAGGAAAACCTGATGTCGTTTGCTGTTGTTCTGTTGCATTCATTCCGAGAGCTTATATCGTCAATCTCAAAACCCCCTGTTGGTTGTCGAGATTAGACCAAATCCTAGGAAACAGATGTCGGAATTTATACCAATGGAATCCGTGTGTGGGAGAAATAAGGTTGGAAGGCATGCATTTCCCAACTCCCGTTCCCCTGTATGTTATCAACTGTACATATGTTGTGACATTCATGCATCATGTAACAATTTTCTTTTCAGCCATGCATTAATAAGAGTTAAGCTAATGATTCGGTATGGACATTTGACCTTGGTATCGAGACTGGACCTCAAATTCGTTTTGAATAATATTATACAATAACTTATAGCGAATTAATACCCCAAAAGAAAAGGGAGATATAAGGGGGTTGCGATTCCTTTGTATCTTTACATTTCTCGCATTATCTGAAAATAAGGGAGAGATTATAAAATTTTGTAACAAAATAGAATGACATCCTGCTTGGGGCCATATGTTCCAAGGCAAAAAGTAAGGACATAAAAAATTAATAACAAGTGTTCCGCTTGGCAATTCTTTCACTCCAAGGCAAAAATTAGGAACTTAAGAGAAAATAGCAGACTGTAAAATCCAAAAGGGACAGTCGACGACAGATAACTCCAGAAATGTGTAAGTACAAAATAAATTATTGCTATATTATTCACACCAAATTTTGGGTCCAGTCGTCGAAATCAAGATCTTATTTCCATACTGATCATTAGCACATTAGAATTGCATTTCTCACCCTATGTGCTTTCATTTTCTCGTGCATACATGCAGACATACTTTAACTCAGGTATTTTTATCTATCAGTCAGAATTGATCCTTCCCGGGAAATTGCTTCGAGAACTTGGCATCGACACCCTGGTCAACGTTTGGTCAGAGTATCCCCAATCCCCGAGCCTACTCCAGTCAATTATTCAAGTCCAGATCTAGCAGAAATGGGTGACAACAATGAGACTGGGTTCTCTAAAGCCCAGATGAGAACTATTGCTCAGATTGTAGCCGCTGCTCTCGCCCAAGATAGGGCCCAAAATCAAACTCCTCCCGGTTCAAGCAGTCAACCAGTGGTTGAAGAAAGACAAATTCCAGAACCTGGGTCAGACAATCAGGCTACTGTAGGAAACACTGTCCCTATTGAAAATGATGTAATTAAGCAACTTGCAGAATTAAAAGACAAGGTTGAGAAAATGTCTGTAATAAAAGAAAAAGATCCGGTCACCAATTTTCATATAACTGAGTATGTTTTGCATCCAACTAGCTCCACTTCATTTAAAACATTCAAACATACTACATTTGAAGGAGACAACGATCCCCGTTCTCATCTATCTGAATTCCTCCGGGTTTCTCAGATGAACCGGTGCAATGAAGAAGATGTTTTGCGAGCATTCCCGCAAACATTACATAAAGATTATCGGAGGTGGTATGATGGTCTAGATGAGGAGATTCATAAGAATTGGATCAAACTACAGACTGCTTTTCTTAAGCATTTCAAGACTGATGAAAGTGATGAATTTGGTTTGCGTGACTTGGAGGGCCTGAGACAAGGGAAAGATGAAAGCTTTTCTGATTATTATAGGAGGTGGAGAACCAAGCTATATAGGGTCCAGACAAGGCCGAAGGACCAAGAGCTGATCAGAATCTTCAGTAGGAGCTTGCTACCCTTCTTTAAAGAGAGAATGCTGACCCAACCCTTCAATGATTTTGCTCTAGTTCAGAGGGCAGGCTTGAACATAGAGGAATTATATAAGGAGGAAAAGAAGAAGAACAGAGGGTTTGGCAACTACCGAACCTCCTATAATGACAGAAATATCGGAAGCAGCAACCAGAATCAGTCAGGGGGCAGTAATACAGTGGGGGCCGTCAGTGAGAGGACAAGAAGAGAATTCACTGATCTGGGAAGACCATTGAGTACGGTCTTGAAGTCATGTATCAAAAATGGGGTACTTTCAAAATTGCCAGTCAATCCAGCTAAACCGGTGCTTGGTAAGTTTATTGACAGGACTTGTGATTATCATCAGTGCAAGGGGCACTCTACAGATGAGTGTTTTCAATTGAGGCATGATATTCAAAACCTGATCGACAGTGGAAAGATAACCAAGCCCCCAGAAAGAAATAAGCCTAGTACCAAGAGCAACCCACTTCCTCAGTATTAGTACAACTATCCGCCCCACAATTCTCAGTCGGGTGGATCCATCAATGCTATCGAGAGTGGCTTACCGGAAGAGCTTGTCTTAGCAGAGGCTGAGTGGGAAGACCGGATGTGTGCAATGCTTAACATTTGGGATGACTGCAGTAGCAGTGATGAGGAAGAAGGAAAGATGCCCCTGAAAATAGAAATTGAGAAGAGCATTACGGTGGAAGTGGGCGATGCGCCAGAAAATGAAGACGAGCAAATCCAGCTCGCAATTCAAAAGAGTTTAGTTGATCAAGGCGCAATTCAAAAGAGTTTAGTTGATCAAGAGGAACAGTGGTATTACAACAACGAAGAGGACGTGAATGATGTAGGCGTCCAGAGCTTAACCCGCAGTGGGCGAGTATACAATCCCGATAGCAATGTGCAGGCTAGGGGAAAAGAGATTGCTGATGATGGAATGAAAAAGAAAGCGACAGAGAAAGGCGGAGAAGAGTCAAAAGAAAAGAAGAAAGAAGAAGAGGTAGTGAAATTACAGAAGAAGACTGTCGAGGCAGGTGAAAACAGTCAAAATCGAGCACCGAGCGGTGTAAATGCTAATTCAGTATTGAGCCAACTGCAGAGAACAAGAGCAGATATTTCACTATGGGATTTGTTGATAGCATCCAAAGAGCATAGAGAGTCTTTACTAGAAGCCATGACTTTTGTCAGAGTGCCTGCTCGGATTCAGAGTGTTGACATGATCAACGTGCTACAGCGTAGAATTGGTGAAGTCACTTTCTTTGACTCGGACCTCCCGCTAGAAGGAAGAAACCACTTTAAGCCATTGTACATCCAGGTCGCCGTAAACGGGCGTGACACCAGTAATGTAATGGTGGATAATGGATCAGCTCTGTGTGTATGTTCGTTGAAGATGCTAGCCAAATTCAAAATTGAAGAGTCAGAACTTGAACCATCAAACATGGTAGTCAAAGCTTATGACAACACCATGCGAAATGCAAAAGGCACTTTTAAAGCAAAAATCTCCACAGGGGCTGTAGAAAGCTGGGTGGATGTGATTGTCCTTGATATCCTAGCCAACTATGCACTTTTGTTGGGAAGGCCGTGGCTCCATCCTCTAGGGGCAGTTCCGTCTACCCTACACAGAAAAGTGAAAATTCCATGGGGTGCGGATGTGGTGACAGTTAACTCGCAAGAGGATTTGAACGTGGCAGCAGTGGAAGGGTTAGAGTTGGCAGTGCCGTTATCGGGTTTTCAGGTGGCAGTGATTGATGTGCCTGCCGCTGAGGGCAAGAGTGCAGTGAATAGAATGAGTCCTTTTTCAAGGAAGATGATGAAAAAGATGCAGTGGCAATACGGCAAAAGATTAGGCCGGGAACTCCAAGGAAAGTTTGAGCCTCTCTCGTCGGCATATGGCCAACAAAATAGACGCGGGTTGGGATATTTAGAGAATAGGAAGAAGGAAAGATATGAGATCCGGTCTCCAGTTAGAGGACCAAATCCGAATCATATTTTCTTTGTCCCACAAGCTGCAGGAGAATTTCAGAGTAGGGGAAAAACTTACCCCAGCTTGGAGATATTCATGACAGACTTTGAAGAGAAACTGATCAAATCTCCTGAACCTTCCTGGGAACAGCTGGTTGAAGGAACTGAGTTTATGATAGGGATGACGCAGACAAGCACAGAATCTGACTGGTCGAAAAAGATATCTGAGTTTGAAGACTTTTTGGGGATTGGGGATGAAGCTTCCAAGGCGGTGCAAGAGCAGAAGGCCAAGGCAAGGATCCTCCAGTCAGTACTAGCTGCTGAAGACGCCGGAGAGCCAGAGAGGGAGGTATTGAAGATGAAGCTTGAAGAGGCCAAAGCAGATGCTATCTCGGGAGCGAAAGAAGTACCAGAAGCTGATGAAGCAATCCAAGCAATAAAAGATACATGTAATGAATGTATTGAGCAGGCTGTTAACCCTGTTTTCTGTTTTCTGATGTTTGTTTTGAGAACAATATGGATGGCTTTCCTCTTTTATTTCAATCAATGGAACTAAATTTTGATTGTTTGTTCTCTTGTTTTCCTAATTGTCATGTTCATGGCATTGATTATATCACGCGCATATTTGACATAAATGCATTACATAATTTTACATTTAACTTGAGCACCACAGACGATCCTAAAATAATCAAAATCGGATCAGACTTCAAACCTGACCTCAGACAGGATCTCCAAGAATGCATCGAAAGGAATTTGGAGGTATTCGCCTGGAGCTACGCTGACATGCCAGGAATCGACAGATCAATAGCAGAGCACTTCATTCCTACTGATCCAAACGTTAAACCGGTTAAACAGAAAAGGAGAAGGGTCAGACCAGAATGGCAGGATAAGATCAAAGCTGAAGTCCAGAAGCAATTAGATGCAGGATTCTTAGAAGTAGTTCACTATCCAGAATGGTTGGCTAATATAGTCCCGGTGTTAAAGAAAGATGGGAGGATACGGGTCTGTGTCGACTATAGAAACTTAAACAAAGCCTCGCCTAAGGATGACTTTCCACTGCCGCACATAGATGTTTTGATCGACAGTGCTGCCGGAATGGGATGTTACTCTATCATGGACGGATTCTCCGGATACAACCAAATACTGATGGCCCTAGTGGACAAGCACAAGACTGCCTTCACCACGGATTTCGGGACCTTTTGCTATAAAGTAATGCCATTTGGACTAAAGAACGCCGGAGCAACATACCAGAGAATGGCTACAACATTATTTCATGATATGATCCATAAAGGGTTAGAAGTATATGTAGATGACATGGTGATCATGACAAGAACACAGGAAGAACACGTAGAGATGCTAGAGAAGTTCTTTGCACGGGTCAAGCAGTATAATTTGAGACTCAATCCCAAGAAGTGCGTATTTGGAGTAACGAAAGGGAAATTGTTAGGTTTTGTTGTAGGACCTAACGGGATTGAGGTCGACCCCGACAAAATAAAAGCCATTCAAGATATGGAACCACCAAGAACAGAACGTCAGGTAAGAAGCTTCTTGGGTAAAATTCAGTACATCAGCAGGTTTATTTCAAGACTATCCATTACGTGTGCTCCAATCTTCAAGCTACTGAAAAAAAATCAGCCGGTTAAATGGAATGAGGACTGCCAGAAAGCCTTTGACCATATAAAGAAGTATTTGATGAATCCACCAATACTGAGTTCGCTTAGACCAGGAGAACCTCTGATCTTGTATTTGTCTATAGAGGATGCAGGAATAGGGGCAATGTTGGTTCAGCTGGACACTGCTGGCGTAGAAAAAGCCATTTACTACATCAGCAAGAAAATACTGCCTATCGAAGAGAAATACAATATGATAGAGAAAACATGTATGGCAGTAGTATGGTCAATAAAGAAGTTGAGGTCGTACTTTGATTCTTTCAGGGTCACTTTTGTCTCTAACCTCGATCCAATGAAGTATCTGCAAAGAACGCCTACTCTAGAAGGGCGACTGTCTAAATGGTTAATTCAGATGTCTAGTGTGGATGCAGAGTTCGTAACGAAGAAAACGGTCAAAGGTCGGGTCGTGGCAGAATTTCTAGCTGAAAACCCAATTACAGATGACGAACCATGGGAATTGGAATTTCCAGACGAACACTTGCTGTGTATCGAAACAGGGGCTTGGAAGTTGTACTTTGATGGATCGGCCAACAGAAATGGAGCCGGAGCTGGTATTGTAATAGAAGCACCTAATGGTGAGGTTACCACAATGTGTAAAAGACTGTTGTTCCCGGTCACTAACAATATGGCTGAATATGAAGCTTGCATTATGGGAATGGAAGCTCTCCTTGCATCTGGTGCCAAGGAAGTCAAGGTAATAGGAGATTCGTTATTGGTTATTGAACATGCCAACGAGAGATGGAAGGTAGAAGAAGAAAGGTTGAAGCCCTATGTTGAGTACTTGCTAAAGAAGGCAGCACTATTCGACAAGATCACTTTCACCCACATAGGGAGAACCTATAACAGAATTCCCGATGCCTTGGCAAACTTAGCATCAGCATGGCAGGATTTGAGCAAAGTCCCGAAGAAGCCATTCATCATTACTGCAGCCAATATCCAGTGCTACCAAGAACATTATGTGAATCAGGTAGAGTCGGAGGAAGAACCCTGGTTTACGGATATTCTGAGGTATGTGAAAGATGGTACATTTTCTGATGATGCGACGAAAGAAGACCGTGCAGTTCTCAGAAAAATGGCTCTGAATTACGTCCTGGCTGATGGTGAACTTTACAGGAGAGCTTGGGATGGAATGTTGCTGAGATGCATGAGCAAAAAGGAAGGAAAAGACATAATGAGAAAAGTTCACGAAGGAGTCTGCAGTACTCATTTAAGTGGTATGAGCCTAGCTAGAAAGATCATGAGGCAGGGTTATTTTTGGATGCAGATGGAAAACGACTGTGTTCAGTATGCGCGTTGTTGCAAAGCTTGCTAATATCATGATAACAAAAGCCACTTACCTGCTGTTGAGCTCCATCCGACACTTCCTTCATGGCCTTTTTCTGCATGGGGCATAGACGTCATCGGCAAAATCTCGCCTGCAGCATCGAACGGCCATCAGTATATATTGGTTGCAGTTGATTACTTCTCTAAATGGATTGAGGCTCAATCTTATAAAATCTTAACCGCCAAACACGTGGCGAGATTCATTGAACAGAACATTTTCTGTCGTTACAGTGTTCCCCATCACGTAGTTACAGATAATGGTTCTCATTTTCAAGCAGAGGTTGGTCAGTTACTTCATAGATATAAGGTGGAACATCACCATTCTTCTCCTTATCGCCCTCAAGCTAATGGTGCGGTAGAAGCTGCAAATAAGGAGATCAAAAGAATCCTATCAAAAATGTGTGAAAGGTACAGGAGCTGGGCTGAGAAACTCCCTTTCGCGCTCTGGGGGCATCGCACTACCTTCAAGTCAGTAAATGGGGCTTCTCCCTTCGAACTTGTGTATGGGATGGAGGCAGTGTTACCAATAGAACTCGAAAAGAAGTCTCTTAGAGTTTTAGTAGAAGCTGGCCTGACCGAAGAAGAGTGGGTCAAGAAAAGATATGAAGACTTGGCGCTTTTAGATGGAAAGAGATTGAATGCTCGATTTCAGGACCAGATGAGAAAAAGAAGGATTGCTCGTTTCTACAATAAACGGGTACATCCAAGGGCTTTAAAGAATGGAGATTTGGTATTAATCAGATTGTTGGATCATGAAGCCCAGAATCATCCTGGCGGGAAATTCAAACCCAATTGGCACGGACCATTCAGAGTTCAGAAGCTACTAACTAAAGGTGCCGCTGAATTAATCACCATGGAAGGGAAGCCTGTCAATCGGATCGTCAATCAGGATCAAATGAAGAGATTCTATGTCTGAAATGATGATTTTGATTAAATAAAAAATAATAGTAATAAAAAAAAAAAAAGAAAGAGAGCTAAGTTGAAAACCCGAAAGGGCGGCTTAGGCAAGAAATGAGCTCGCTAGGTTGAAAACCCGAAAGGGCGGCCTAGGCAAAAGTTAGGGCATGAATAAATAATAATAAAAACAAAATTTTTGGGATCGACACGTGGTGCTTAGTTTAAATGCGAAGTCTATGCCATGCGTTCGTGACAGATTTGTGATTGGTTGCTCAACGCCATTAACCTGATTAGAAGGAGAATAGGTAAATGAATAGTCAGAATAAATGACCATTGTATTAAAATAAATAGATTTTCCTTACTTCTGTATAATGTTGAAAAGAAGTAAGATTAATAAAAGGGTGCGGATTTCAAAATTTTCAGAGATATGGTCAAAGAATGTAAGACATTCCTCTCTGCTTATTTGATCAAGATTGAGTCATCGAACTTGAAATTGTTTTGGGTGTTGGTTCTACCTAAGTGATGAATCGTTTCAAAACGTTGGTCAGGAAGACGAACACCATTTTCTCAGTGATTTCTCTGGAAAGATCAATAAAACCATGAATAAAACCTTAGTACTCTTATAAGCTCATGCATACATAAAGAAGTTGCATATATTGTTTTTGTTTGATCTGTGCAGGTAATAAAACAGTCACCCCATTCTTTTTGTCTCCTAGTGAAAGCTTCTGCCTTCAAATAATAATTCATTTTTATGAGCATTCATTTATTGACCCAAGGGCAGAGGGCCCAAATAACTAACACAACAAATAATTTCGAAGAAAAGATTTGTTGTCTTTTGATTGTCCATATGTGCAGAAAGTAGGAATTAATAAAGGCATAACCATTGGATTCCTTAATTCAAAGAAAGGAGACACATTAACTGGGAGCCTATGGCCCGGGAATAAAAAAAAAAGGGGAAAAGAAGACAGAGAAAGCAACAACAACATTTATTTCAGCAGGGGCCATCATTGGACGCCAATCTTTGCAGAACCTAGTATCATCATGGGGTGTAAAACCAGTTGGCATATGCGGGTGTCACGGTGTCCTGCGCCGTTCCTTCATTTAAATACACGGTGTTTCGATTTTGCCAACGGTCAGCCAAATTGGTTAACAAATACGGTGTTATCAGACCACTCTCAAAGTTATGAGTTCTAGGCACACGCTGTATCACCCCATATTGACGGCTGATCCTGTCAGGAAAATAGGCCATGGAACGGTCTAAACTGGCATACAACACATAATTGAGGTTCATACTTCCGGTCGTGACCAGTCTAATCCTCCACCAAGGACAAGTCCACCGAATTGTAGGGTTATCTCCAAAATCAAAGCGTCTCCGAGATCGAGATTGGAAGGTGGCAGGTCCATAGGTTGGAATTAAACGAACTGGGACCGGAGGAATCAGGCTTAATTTTTCCAAAGCCCAGGCTTGCAATAGCAATGGACAACCGCGATGATGAACATTGAAATCAGAGATGTTAAGGGCAATATCCCTAACCCAACACATTGTCTCTCCCATGATCATCATGAATACAGTGTGATGGTACAATTGCATGTCACGAACAACGGTCAGAAGTCGAAAATCTCCAATTCCAGGTTGACGACTCTTCATGGCATACACATTCAATAGCAAGAAGCAGCAAGCTCGAATCCAAGAGAGATCTAGATCAATGGACAAAACCCTGCTCAAGAAAGGTTCCAAGGGAAGACCTTGATCCACGTTTATGCCATCAGGAAGGTAAACCGGACACAAGGCCGCGATCTCAGCTAGGTCATACCTAGGACCTGGGGGTAAAGCCGGAGTTTCGTCTTGATCAGGATGATGATCCATCACGGCACACATCTCCTCGTAGGTCGGAGTTACTTCAGAGTCTTCAAACCGGAAAACCATGGTGCTAGGATTAAAATGAGTAACGAGCCAAGATAAGAAATCATAGTCAGGTTTTAATTCTTTGAAATATTTCACCCAAACGAGTTGGTTCATAGGAGGAATCTGCCATAGGTCGTCAGGGATGGATTGAACGAAAGATGAGACTTGGTTTCTGAAAGCCATGGAAGAAAAGTTGTTTCAAATGCTGTAGGATGAGGAGAGAATGAAGCATGGGATTCCTACTTATAGGAGGGGAAAGGCCCCATGAGGTTGAAATGATGATCATCGTCAGCTGGATGGCATCTGTTTTCGGTGGTGATAGAATGTGGATAAGCTTCGTTAGGTTGAAATGATACTCATCACCAACTGGATAGCATCTGCTTTCGGTGATGATGGGATGCGAATGGGCCCCACTGGATTGAAAATTAGCGGTGGAAAACATCTGGAGATACAGCTCATGGACAAATGGCATCTGGATAAAGCGGAATAAAGCAAAATCCAAAAAATCAATCGATTTGGAGTCGGTGTGCGACTCGTCACACAGGGGGCAAAATCATCAAATCTACCAGATTACCCTCAGGTAAGTTTTCTCTCAACACCGCGTCAGGAAGAGTGTACCTGAAAATTTGCTAAAATTCCAAAAAAAAAAAAAAGAAAAGAAAAATAAAATTTTCGAGGTTTGCTTAAAAGATAATATTTTTGGTCTCGGGACGGAATTCCAGACTGGGGGCAAAAATAAAATCTTTTGTCCTGATGCAAAATTTCAAATTTCAGAGTTTACGATTATTAATGCATGGGGGCATGTGATGCTCCAACATTTAATAAAGGCAAGATCTGTTTGGACACAGAAATTGCTCTTTTCTTTTGAAAATGTTTTCAGGTCAACAGGTGATGGTTTCTCAAACGCCCCAACATTTTACAAACGCAAAATCTGTTTGTATACAGAAATTCCTATTTGATCCCACCAGGCAAAATCTGTTTGTACACAGAAATTAGTCAATTCAAATCAAAATCCTTCGAGCCAATCAGACAGCGCTTCGGAGGTAACTTCGAGCCAATCAGACCGCGCTTCGGAGGTAACTTCAAGACCAATCAGACTGCGCTTTGGAGATGATCACAAAATCCTTCGAGCCAATCAGACCACGCTTTGGAGGTAACTTCAAGGCCAATCAGACTGTGCTTTGGAGATGATAACAAAATCCTTCGAGCCAATCAGACCGCGCTTCGGAGGTAACTTCAAGGCCAATCAGACTGTGCTTTGGAGATAATCAAACAAAATCCTTCGAGCCAATCAGACCGCGCTTCGGAGGTAACTTCAAGGCCAATCAGACCGTGCTTTGGAGATGATCATGAAATCCTTCGGGCCAATCAGACCGCGCTTCGGAGGTAACTTCAAGGCCAATCAGACCGTGCTTTGGAGATGATCACAAAATCCTTCAAGCCAATCAGACTGCACTTCAGAGGTGACTTCAAAGCCAATTAGACCGAGCTTTGGAGTTGATCACAGATCCGACGGAAGCCGACAAAGCCGATCAGACTGAGCTGTGGATATGACCAGACGATCAAATCAAATCAACCAAAATCCTTCGAGCCAATCAGACCGCGCTTCGGAGGTGACTTCAATGCCAATCAGACCGAGCTTTGAAGTTGATCACAGATCCGACGGGAGCCGACAAAGCCGATCAGACTGAGCTTTGGATGCAACCAGACGATCAAATCGACACGACCAAAATCCTTCGAGCCAATCAGACCGAGTTTTGAAGGTGACTTCAAAGCCAATGAAACTGAGCTTTGGAGATCGAAGCCAAGATTGAAGGCGCGTCAGTAGGCCACTTTAACATTAATTGTTTATGCAATTAATGATAAAGTGGGGGGGCAAACTGTTGACGCGTGTTTTTTTACCCCCCGCCTGATCCGATGAGGACACAAGGATAAATGGATTAATGCTATTTAGAAGCCTTTATATCCAAGGATTAAAAAAAAAAAAAAAAAGAAAAAAGAGAGAGAGCTGCATGCTACAGTAGCCGTGTGCTACAGTAGCCGTGTGCTACAGTAGCCGTGTGCTACAGTAGCCGTGTGCTACAGTGACGGTTAGCTACAGTAATGGTTTGCTACAGTATCTTAACCTACTCTATAAATTCATCTCTTTCTCACAATTTTTAAAAAAAACTTCACAATCTAAAAAACCCTAAAAAAATACCTTGCAAACACATTCTCCTCCAGAAACTCTTGTGAGTTAATTTGCAGGAAAATTGGCATTAGATATTAATTTTAGGTGAATCAAACCATAAAAAGAGAGCAAAAAATAAAAAGATAAAACAAAAAAAAAACACATTTAAATCTTGAAAAAAAAGGCTTCTGGAGATCTTGATCCATTTACAATCCTCAATCTGAGGATCAGGTAATTTGCTTAACATTTTTGTATTTTTTTTTTTACATATTTTTGTGTTTTTACATATTCTTGTGATTTTAATATTTTAAGCTTCTTTAAATTATATTTTGTTCATATTTGGCTATTTTATGTGTCCTTAAATTATATTTAAATAATAAATGATGTAAAAAAATACTTAAAAATGGATTCTGGGTAAAAATCACGTAGTTGTTCATCGATGAACAGTAACTGTTCATCAATTTTCCCAAAAATGATTGATGAACAGTAACTGTTTATTCAATGAATAGTAACTATTTCCCAGAAATGATTGATGAACAGTAGCTGTTCTTAAATTTTCCAGAAATCGACACTATTCACGCACTGTGCACACACTATTCATGTACTATTCACGCACTATTCATTAATTTTCCCAGAAATGATCGATGAACAGTAACTGTTTGTTCATCGATGAACAGTACTATTCATCAATTTTTCCAGAAATAATAACAAAAAAAATATAAATTTTGTAAAAAATAAAGTTTAATTTCTTCAATAAATCTGAAAATAGCCAATTATGAACAGATTGAGTTTAAAATATTAAAATGTGATTATATATATTTATTTGTATGAATTTTATTATTTTATTATTTGTATGAATTTTTATTGGTTTATGGATTTAATTTTTGATTTGATTTATATATATTTTTGGATCCGGTTTGTTACCCGCCTTGAACCATAAGGCAAGAGTGGGTCTTTTATTTATTTGATTTATTCTTTGGTTTGTTGCCCGCCTTTAACCATAAGGCAAGAGCGGGTCATTTATCTATTCCATTTAATATTTTTGACTCGGTTTGTCGCCCGCCTTGAACCATAAGGCAAGAGCGGGTCTTTTATTTATTTGGTTTAATTGCTTTGATTTAATTGCTTTAATTTGAATAATTGTTATGTGATAATTAGATTTGTTTGGGACGATTAAATAATTTTTCAAATAGGAACTCGGTCCGATTTATTTGGGTTGGGTTTAAGTAAATAAATAATTTGGCTTTTCTAACTAAAATAAATTAGAAATCATAGGTTAATAATAGAGGCCGGTTTTTTCCCAGCGTCGGCTTCCAACGGGCCGGCGTACCCAATTCCCTTACCCAGAATCGCATTGGTGCGTCTGACCAGTCTTTTAAAATAATTTGGCCTTAAAACAAAATTGGGTTTAAAATGAAGTCATTTTTATAAAAACGGTCCCATTGCCTAAACAATGGGTGGCGACTCAAAATTGTTTATAAGACCGATTTATCGGCATCGCATCCAAATAAAAATATTTCATCAAAAATCACAAAAAGGGATGTTTTCGGGTCCTTCGGGGGGATTTTCGACGAAAACAGGCCCAACTCGGCCTAAAGGCCTATGTGCTGCATCCAGCTCTCGTACTTAGCCGGTAACCCGTCAACGACCCACCGCCTAAGCAAGGGCAACACATCGCTGGCCACAGGTAAGTCACCTCATTTTGCTTGCCACTACCCAGTTTTCAATAAAACTCACACAAACATACACGAATTCACAAGAATTCACACTTGCATAAATACACACGAATTAATGCAAAACACGCATGTTCATGAAAAATCATATATCACACGAGCACGCTTTTTCGGGCCTAATTACGAAAGTTTTAATACTAACCACCGGCCAAAGGCCTATTTCCTATTAGAAAAGTTGTCTTTACAAGCAGCTCCCTAAGTGGAGCATTTTAGCACAAAATTCGTCCCGAGTGGTGCACCTAAGCCGTCCCAAGTGGCGCACCTAAGCAGTCACGAGTGGCGCACCAAAGCTGTCTCAAGTGGCGCACCAAAGTCGTCCCGAGTGGCGCACCAAAGCTATCATGAGTGGTGCACCTAAGCCATCTTGAGTGGCTCACCATAAATCCCTCAAGGTAGCTTTTCAAAGTGCCCTTGGGCACCATCCGTTGGACAACCTCCCGAATGGAGCATTCTAAAATCAAAGCTGCCAACTAGCACAATCAACTACAGAAGCTGTCAACAACTACCATGACGCAACTTGTCCGTCCAACAAATTCCATTATGGTACCGTAAGTCCCCCAAAGCAGGTTTTCAAAGTCCCCCTGGGTACCACTCGTTGGACAATCTCTCGCAGTGGAGCATTCTCAAATCAAAGTTGCCAACTAGCGTAATCAGCCGCAGAAATCATCAACAGCCACTTAGATGCAACTCATCCACCCAACATATCCCATAATGGTACCGTAAGTCCCCCGAGGTAGGTTTTCAAAGTCCCTACGTGCCGTCCATTGGACAACCTCCCACAGTAAAGCATTCTCAAATTAAAGCTGCCAACTGGCGCAATTAGCCGCAAAAGCCATCAACAACCACCATGAGGCAACTCATCTGCCCAACAAATGCCATAATGGTACCGTAAGTCCCTGATGTAGGTTTTGGAAGTCTCCCTGGGCACCGTCCATTGGACAACCTCCCACAGTGGAGCATTCTCAAATCAAAGCCACCAACTTGCACCATCAGCCGCAGAAGCCATCAACAACCACCAAGATGCAGCTCGTGCGCCCATCAAATGTCATAATGTTACTGTAAGTCCCCCGAGGCAGGTTTTCAAACTCCCCTTGGGCACTGTCCATTGGACAACCTCCTGCAATAGAGCATTCTCAAATCAAAGTTGCCAACTAGCGCAATGAGCCGCATAAGCCGTCAACAACTACCATGACGTAACTCGTCCGCCCAACAAATGCCATAATGATACCATAAGTCTCCCGAGGTAGGTTTTCAAAGTCCCCCTAGGTACCATCCATTGGAAAACCTCTCGTACTAAAGCATTCTCAAATCAAAGCCGCCAACTAGCGTAGTTAGCCGTAAAAGTCGACGACGATCACCATAGCACAATTCGTTCGCCTATCAATCATTGTAATTGCAAACAACATCAATAAAGCTGCTAAGATGGTGCACGTCATCCGCATAAGTTGTGCATGCCACGCAAATCAGGTAAGTACTTTCTTACGCACACGTCTACTTTACACTTTGATGACATTTTGCTTGAAAAGCAAAATATTATCAAAGTGGGGCAAACTGTAAATGCTCGAATTTTGCCCCTAAACGATTCAGTGATGATACACCGTTTTTTATATAAAACTACATTAGGATTCTCGATCGCTTCAATTTTCAGACCAATGGTCCATGGCTAAGATTATCTTTGTGTTTAACCATTTTTGCTTTTTCAAGTTACCGAGCGTTACACGAAGAAATCGGGCCAGAAAAGTGCATCTAGCTCACTTAGCACACTTCCCAGTGCATCACCTTATTATGCATGCCATCCGATCTGATTTGGTAAAAGTAGGCCCAGCCCTACTACGAGGCTCGTCAGTAGCATTTTTGCCACATCAGCCTTAAACGGGGCCGCCTCACCCTCAAATGCCTATAAATAGACATTAAGGGATGAGCAAAGGGAGGATTTTTTTTTTTTTTTTGGATAGCTTAAGGAAATGCTTGAAATTTTAAAACTCAATCTAAGAAATCAAAGGAAACCATTGTTTCCCTTTATTCTAAGATTGTGATCCATTGAATTTTTTTAATCAAAAACTCTTAAGCATATTCTAGAAATCTTAAAACACATACTTTAATCTTGAATCTCGGACTATTGGATCAAGGACCAAGAGTTGGGTTTCTTCATCCATTTTTGAACTAATCTTCAAAAGAAATCTTCAAAGGTAATTTCTGAGAACCTTAAATTTATTTCTTCGTCCTTTTTTTTTTCCTTTTGGGATTTTTTACACATATGTTCTTGGTCTGGTTGTGAGGAAAACTTAGGATCAACCATAAAGGAGTTTATGTGCCTCTATGGCGCGTGGCCTAAGCTAGCGGCACAAGCCACTACGTGTGGCGTGAGCCACAGGCTTATGGCTCACACCACATGAGCCCAGATTCCCCTTTTTTTCTTTGCTCATGCTAAAAGTTTTCTGATCTTGGAAAGACCCTATGCCATTATGTGTGGCATGTGCCATAAGCATGAGGTGCAAGGCCCTTCGATTCAAAAGCTCTGAATGTGTAAAAAATCCAATAAATGTCCTTCTAGAGATCCAGTGTCCAAGCTCCAACCTTAATGGACTAGGATGCGTATTCGGTAAAAAATGGATCAAAGAAATGATAAAACAAGATTGAGAGTCATGATTGGTGAATTGTTCATCATTTAAAGATGAACATCAAGATCATGAGCTTAAATCTTGATTAACCATTTAAATTCATGTCTTTTAATTACTATCTTTACATTTCAAGAACTTTATCATTCTAACCTTTATTTCATGCCTTTTAGCTTAATGTTTTATACTTATTGTTGTGCTCACCCCTTTATTCATTAATCTTGTATCTCTAACATGCATCATATCTTCATCTTATGAATGTGTGAATGATGATGGTTGGGGATGTATGATTTATTATTCTATGAATAGTGATTATTTTAGGTTTGTATGATTTACTTTTCTTATTGTGCTTTATTGTGATATTATTACAAAGTGTAAAGGGTCCTTAAAGGATTCCTATCAATGCTTATATGTAGTAATTGGTTTGGGATTTCAGAAATTTGCAGGGTAATGGGTAGATTGTAATATTTAGGGATAGTTTGTAACTCTTTTCTCCTCCCTCTTTCTTTGTGAATGTTTTGCTTTATGTTTTGATGAATGCGTGATTGACATAGGTTTCTAAAAATGTATCAAAAAGTATTTTCACCTCATTTGTAGTTAATTGCATTATTTAAGTTATTATAAATCTTTAGACAACGAGAAGGCCGGTTTAACCAGGCGATAAGGGTGCCTAATACCTTCCTATCATCATACCTAACTCTGGGACCCCGTCTTTGATTTAAAATCGAGTTAGTCAATTCCAAAGAATCAACTAATTCGAGAATTTTCCCTACTAAAGGTAGCGACTCCAAAATTAATAAAACTCTTATCAAAGTAAGAGAACCATTTTTCGAGGATAAGCAAATGGGTTAAATAAAGAAAACCAATTTACTAAATTAAATCAACCAAACCTGTTCGACTCAATTCTTTCCTTTTTGAAAAGATCGCACATTGTCACAAACAGTGCGCTTAATCTTCCTTTTCCTTACTCATCTTCCTCTTCTTCATCGTTTTCTTCCTTTCAAACCAAATATATGACAACCATCACCAAAATCAAAGGCGTTAAAGGCTCTTCGAACTCCACCATCGAGCTCACCCAACATGATGTTTGCAACCATTAAGGATTGTTCATTTGACAGAAAATCACTAAGTGTTGTTGCTGGCTCTGCAAGAACAAGAGTTTCTCTCAGAGTTTTTATCTCTAATCCCTTGTTGAAATGACCTCGATCAGAGTTTTTATCTGATTCAGAAAATGATCAGTTTTGAAAAGCAAAGGTTTTAGCGTATGAAATACTACAAAGAGGAAAGAAAAAAATGCAATTCCATATGAACTGGATCTGACTTAAAAATCTAAGTATTTTGCATAGATTGTGAAGGAAATTGCATGATATATTAATTCAGCAAAGAAAATTCAATTAACCTTTGCAAGGTTGGTTTTCATGGCACACATTCCATTTGTTCAATGAAATGTCTGAACAAGCTTTTATTTTCTCATATCACCATTTTTTGTGCTAGTTTATAAAACCTATCACCTACATTCATTCTAGACATGAAGAGGAATTTGGGCCAATTAATTATTTTTTCTACTATTTAATTTTTACTTTTTTTATTCTAATTTCCTTTTTCTTTAACGATTAATTTCTTTATTTTCTTTGTCAATATGATTCTCAATTACAATTCCTTTCTATTCTTTTTAACTTTTTTTAATGTTAATAAAATATTGCTAGCAAATTTTTACATTATTATTTTAAAGGTTTTTTTGTTATTTTTGCTAAATAGATTAGAATTTGACTATAGAAAACTACGATTTGAAAATAGCATATTTATTTTAATTGTGATCTTTCAATTGTGGACATGATAAATCTCAGCCAAAGTGGAGAGATCAATGAGAGGACTTCATTGACAAGGGTTTTGTCTTTCAACTCTTGGGTATTTTCGATTTTTTATCCTTATTTAACAGAATAAATATCTGATTTTGGACAGATGGACCATTTAATGAGATGAAACTGAATCTCGGGGACTAAATACCTAATAATCAAAAATATGAGCATGAGTTAATTAATTTTGTAAAACCTCAAGGACGAAATAATTATTTTCCCTATGAAAAAAATGGTCGTCTAATTTGTATGGTTGCTATATTTGATAAAAGTTTTCCTTTGAGTTGGCAGTGTGTCTATGAAAGTATTAACTATGCTAAAATAGATTATTCAAATCTATGGCATAGAAGATGCAGGCATTTTAACATGGGATCTTTGAAGGAAATGCAATCTAAAGGAATGACAAGGGACTTGCAGGTGGTGTCTGAAGACAATGTAGTTTATGATACTTGTCAGTTAGGAAAGTCTCGTTGGCAACCATTTCCAACAAGTTCTTCATGGAGGGCAAAGCATAAATTGGAGTAAGTACACACTGACGTGTGTGGTCCAATGAGCATTGAATCCTTCTGTAAAATAGGTATCTTATGCTCTTTACTGATGATTTTACTAGTGTAACAGTCTGATTTTCTTTTAGTGTCGGTAATAGTGATTTACCGGTCTGTGAATAGTACCATCGGTCTGGGACTTGGTATTATTTTAGTCCGGAAAAATTACTATGCATATTTAATCTTTTATTTACTATTTTTGGAGCATGTTTGCATGATTTAGGCGGGTAGAAAATATTTCATGAATATTATTGGAGAGTTTATGTATTAAATGAATATTATTTCTAGTGTGGTATATTAAGAAATAAATGAGAAATTCTTGTAGTGGAGGTAATTTAATTAATTGGTGGAGTTAAATAATAAGTAGAAGAGAATTATTTGAGGAATATTTAGAGCCATTGGATGAGATTACTTAGGACTTGATCTTAGCCACACATTTGGCATTAAATTAGGAAGTCAAATTTGACTTTTGTCACCTTAAAGTTATCACCACCTAAGTGACACTTTCTCTTTCTTCTCTTCTCCTTCTCCAACGCCATTTTCATTTTCTTCCTCTTCCTTCATTTTTTTTTCATTTTCTTACCTCCAAATTACCACCAAGCTACCTAATTAAACCATGGAATAGTACTTAATTCTTAAGAATTAAGTAGTAGAAGTTGAGATTGGTGAATAAAAGCAAAGAGAATTAAAGTTACCATTGAAGCAAGTAAGTTGTGGTTTTTGAGTTTTGTGAATTAATAAGTAGAATTCATGGCTTAGACATGTTATTGATGCATTAAATCATGCTCCATCTATTTCTTTTGTCAATTTTTGATTTTAATGTTGATTTCTCATACTTTGAAGAGGTTGAAGAATCATCCTCAAAAGGTAAAGAGAAAGCTAAGGAGTAAGGCTTTCCAAGCTTATTCAAGCTTGTTAATAAGGTTAGTGCAATAATATTCTCTTTCCCCTTTCACTTGTTTAAGTTGTTTTTAATTTTTAGGTTTTTGAATGTATTTTGGGAACTTTGCATGTTTTGGTTAAATTGATGAATTTTAATGTTAGATATGTTATTGGAAACCATTTTTGACTCCTTTATACTTCCCATCTGTTTCTGACTTCTTCATGAAAGTTGTAGCTCTATGTCTCAGATTTCCAAAACATATTCTTATGTCTAATTCCAATACTTGTAGCTCAACTTATGATTTAAATACCAAAACTGGTTCTATTATGGTGTCTTACGTGTATATCCAAAATGATTGTCCATTTTGACCACTAAAATGGCAAAATAATGTCTTATGTTCTTCATAAAAGTTGTAGCTCTACTTCTTAGCTTTCTAAATTATCCTCTTGTGTCCAATGTGAATACCTATAGCTCAATTTATGATTTTATTACTAAAACTAATTCTGTCGTGGCAGCCCACCAGTATTTCCGAAAGTTTGCTTATCTTTGACCCCTAAAATGACAAAACTAGGTTTTGAGTCCTTCATGAAATGTATTTCCAAATATCTTAACCAATCACTGGATTTGGATTTATCAAAATTGAGTGCTCGGATAAGTAGGGATTAAATAAACATGGAGTTGGATGTGTTGAATCAGGACTGGGCTGTCGGTCTGTGTTTTGAGCTTATTTTCAGTATCTTAGATGTTGATCTAGATTATGGTCTCTTCATGACATTTGTATAATTTCGTTTTAGCTTTCTAAAGAATTAACTTTTACTCACTTTGGAGACCTACAACTTCAGTTATACCCTGAAAACCCAGCAAAGGTCAAGTTTATGAAAATGCCGAAAATTTCTTGATTTATGTACTTTTATACTATATTAAGTATCTATATATATTTGAAATATTTCCTTTGAAGAATGTGGTAATTTTTGTAAGTTGTAAGTTGAGAAATTTTGAAATGATGGGTATTAAGTAATGAAGTGTTTTGATTAAGAATTTTGAATAAGTAATAAAGTCCTTTGTGAAAGAATAATTTTGATTTGGGCTCTACTATGCATGATTGAAATGTGGTATGATGAGATTGATTTTGTTATGTGAAGCTATGATCATATGTTAGGGTTATCAGGCCTTATAAATAGGCGGACGCGCTTATTTTAGAGGTGACCATATTACGGTTTTGTGAACAGGAACCGTCGGTTTGAACCGATCCTGAACCGTAATCGGAACCGGTGGGAACCGGAACCGGTCCGAACCGAAATTGAAACCGGAGATTTTCGTTTCGGTTCCGGTTCTAGATTTCTGGAACCGAAATCGGCGGTTCCAGAAAACCAGTCGGAACAGGATTGGAACCGCCAGTTCTCCTGCCGGTTCGAACCGGCGGTTCTAACTGTTAGAAACTGTCAGTTTTGTGTTTTTTTTTAAAAATTTTTTTTTAAAATTATGTTCAAACTTTTTTAAATAAAAAATAAATTCAGTTGAAGAATTTTTTTTTAAAAAAATAATTATGTTCAAGTCTTTAAAAAAATAAATTTAATTGAAGTATTTTTTAATTTTTTAGGTGTATTTGTTTTTACAAATAACTTTCACAAATTTATTAAATTTTGAAAACTGGTCTTCAAAATTTAAAATTTAAAATTATGCGATTCGCCGGAAAACCGATTGGAACCGTCGGTTTTGTCACCGTACCGGAACCGGAATCGGAACTTTTCGGTTCGGTTCCGGTCCGGGTTTCGGTTCCAGTTTTTTTGGAACCGAAACCGCCAGTTCCGGAACCGTGGCCACCCCTAGCTTATTTGTATGATAGGGGTGGCGCTTTCATAGGCCACGATTGTGTGATGGGGGTGGCGCTAACATAGGCCACGATCAAATCTGCTTATGTTCATTCTGTATTAGTACGAGCCTTAACTAAGAATGGAATTTTATTTGTGCTATAAAAGAATGAAGACATATTTGTATTTATAATCTTCTTATTGCTTTCAAAGTGTTTTAATTAAATTAATGTGATTTCGGTATTTATATAATTGAGTAATTTAAAGCACTTGCGAGACTTGGCTTGGCTATTCTTGTTATTTTAATTGTTGGTTATTTAGCACAACTGAGTCTTCCACTCAGCGCGTTGATTTTTATCACGCGCAGATTAGGAGCGGAGGATGTTGTTCAAGACCAGAGGAGTAACATCAGAGTAGATATACCATTTTGGGTAGGATATTTTGTGAATGGTGATTTTTGGCATGTATATAAAATATTGTGTAATGGAGGTTGTATATAATAAGTTTATAATTGATTAAGAGTTATTATTATTGAAGGAAATAACATCTTATTATATTTTTGGTGTATGATGATTATATATTCCTTGAAAAGAATGTGTTTAGAATATTGTGATGGAACCTAAGTATATTGATGGATATTTAGAAGTGCTTGTGGCATGTTGTGTTGAATTGGAGTTTTGGGGTTTGGAGAAAATTGGAAGTGTGTATATTTTCTTTGTGTGGCAAGTTAATTTTTAAGGGAAAATTTTTGCGAAATTTTCGTAGGATCACAATATTCTAAACACATTCTTTTCAAGGAATATATAATCATCATACACAAAAAATATAATAAGATGTTATTCCTTCAATAATAATAACTCTTAATCAATTATAAACTTATTATATACAACCTCCAGCACACAATATTTTATATACATGCCAAAAATCACTATTCACAAAATATCCTATCCAAAATGGTATATCTACTCTGATGCTACTCCTCTGATCTTGAACAACATCCTCCGCTTCTAATCTGTGCGTGATAAAAATCAACGCGCTGAGTGGAAGACTCAGTGGTGCTAAATAACCAACAATTAAAATAACAAGAATAGTCAAGGCAAGTCTCGCAAGTGCTTTAAATTACTCAATTATATAAATACCGAAATCACATTAATTTAATTAAAACACTTTGAAAGCAATAAGAAGATTATAAATACAAATATGTCTTCATTCTTTTATAGCACAAATAAAATTCCATTCTTAGTTAAGGCTCGTACTAATACAGAATGAACATAAGCAGATTTGATCGTGGCCTATGTTAGCGCCACCCCCATCACACAATCATGGCCTATGAAAGCGCCACCCCTATCACACAAATAAGCGCATCCGCCTATTTATAAGGGCTGATAACCTAGCATATGATCATAGCTTCACATAACAAAATCAATCTCATCATACCACATTTCAAGCATGCATAGTCGAGCCAAAATCAAAATCATTCTTTCACAAAAGACTTTATTACTTATTCAAAATTCTTAATCAAAACACTTCATTACTTAATACCCATCATTTCAAAATTTCTCAACTTACAACTTACAAAAATTACCACATTCTTCAAAGGAAATATTTCAAATATATATAGATACTTAATATAGTATAAGAGTACATAAATCAAGAAATTTTCGGCATTTTTATAAACTTGACCTTTGCTGGGTTTTCAGGGTATAACTGAAGTTGTAGGTCTCCAAAGTGAGTAAAATTTAATTCTTTAGAAAGCTAAAACGAAATTATACAAATGTCATGAAGAGACCACAGTCTAGATCAACCTCTAAGATATTGAAAATAAGCTCAAAATACAGACCAACAGCCCAGTCCTGATTCAATACATCCAACTCCATGTTTATTTAATCCCTACTTATCCGAGCACTCAATTTTGATAAATCCAAATCCAGTGATTGGTTAAGATGTTTGAAAATAAATTTCATGAAGGACTCAAAACCTAGTTTTGTCATTTTAGGGGTCAAAGATAAGCAAACTTTCGGAAATTCTGGTGGGCTGCCATGACAGAATCAGTTTTAGTAATAAAATCATAAATTGAGCTATAGGTATTCAAATTGGACACAAGAGGATAATTTAGAAACATAAGAAGTAGATCTACAACTTTTATGAAGAACATAAGACATTATTTTGCCATTTTAGTTGTCAAAATGGACAATCATTTCGGATATACAGGTAAGACACTATAACAGAACCAGTTTTGGTATTTAAATCATAAGTTGAGCTACAAGTATTGGAATTAGACATAAGAATATGTTTTGGAAAGCTGAGACATAGAGCTACAACTTTCATAAGAAGTTAAAAACAGATGGGAAGTATAAAGGGGTCAAAAATGATTTCCAAGAACATATCTAACATTAAAATTCATCAATTTAACCAAAACATGCAAAGTTCCCAAAATACATTCAAAACCTAAAAATTAAAAACAACTTAAACAAGTCAAAGGGGAAAGAGAATATTATCGCACTAACCTTATTAACAAGTTGAATAAGCTTGGAAAGCCTTACTCCTTGGCTTTCTCTTTACCTTCTGAGGATGGTTCTCCAACCTCTTCAAAGTATGAGAAATCAACATTAAAATCAAAAATTGACAAAAGAAATAGATGGAGCATGATTTAATACATCAATAACATGTCTAAACCATGAATTCTACTTATTAATTCACAAAACTCAAAAACCACAACTTACTTGCTTCAATGGTAACTTCACTTCTCTTTGCTTTTAATCACCAATCTCAACTTCTACTACTTAATTCTTAAGAATTAAGTACTATTCCATGGTTTAATTAGGTAGCTTGGTGGTAATTTAGAGGTAAGAAAATGAAAAAAAAATGAAGGAAGAGGAAGAAGATGAAAATGGCGTTGGAGAAGGAGAAGAGAAGAAAGAGAAAGTGTTGCTTAGGTGGCGATAACTTTAAGGTGACAAAAGTCAAATTTGACTTCCTAATTTAATGCCAAATGTGTGGCTAAGATCAAGTCCTAAGTCCATCAATTTAGAAGTGCTTGTGGCATGTTGTGTTGAATTGGAGTTTTGGGGTTTGGAGAAAATTGGAAGTGTGTATATTTTCTTTGTGTGGCAAGTTATATTTTCTTTGTGTGGCAAGTTAATTTTTAAGGGAAAATTTTTGCGAAATTTTCATAGGAATTCCCTTAAATATTATTTTTTTTTTAAAAAAAAAATGTTAATTACTTGCTCCCTTATGAAAATCTAACCACTTCTAATTTGTGATCTAGCTTTAATAAATTTGTGATCTAGCTTTAATAAGTGACATAAGACGGTGCTCTGGTACCGATTGTGGCATCCGCCGTCTGGTTCTCCGGGATTGGCCGGTGGGTGTTACAACTAGGATGATGTGAGTTTATTTTCTAAAAAGTAAAGGGCAAGTTTTTGAGATGTTCAAAAGGTTCAAGGCCATGGCTAAGATGCAAAGTGGCTGCAAGCTGAAAGCTTTAAGATTAGACAATGGGAAAGAATATGTTTCCCATGAGTTCCAGAAGTTTTGTGCAGATAATAGCATAAATCATCAGTTGACTGTGACCTTTTCACCACAATGATATGTGTTTGTGTGAATACTCAAATTTTGAGGCTCAAAAAGCCGGTTTTCCCGGCCGCAGCAGTGGCGGCCGCCCTTAAAGGCGGCGGTAGCCGCTATCGCCGGCGACAGCGGCTGCAGTCGCCCGTAAATACCCATATTTTGGGGCTCAAAGAGCCACTTTTTCCGGACTGCAAACAGTCTGGTCAGACCGGAGGTCATTCAAAAAAAGTTCGCCGGAAGTGTGCCAATATGGTACTTGAAATGTCCGAAAAATTACGAGGATCATGGAACTGGTCTCGGAATATTTTTTGGAGGTCCGGAACTCCCGGAAAAGCCTCCGGAACAAAATTAAGAAAAAGAAAGAAGGCACACATGCCCGCCCGAGGGGTGGGCATGCCCGCCCAAGCTAGGCGGGCAGGCCCGCCCAGCATGGGCGGGCACGACCGCCCAACATGGGCGGGCATACCCGCCCAAGCCAGGCAGGCGCGCCCGCCCAGTTTGGGCGGACACGCCCGCCCAGCTAGGGCGGGCACGCCCGCCCAGCCCAGGCGGGCACGCCCGCCCTTGAAGGCGGGCAGGGGCACCTGGGGTCACTTTTTTCCTATAAAAGACGGCTCTGGGGCTCCGTTTTGAGACACTCAGTCTGTGTTGACGGACGCTCCTTCTCCCTACGCTCCTTGCGATTCTTTACTGCTTTCTTGCATTTTTTAATTTTAATTTTATTGCTTTCTTGTGGTGATACTTGGTCACTAAATTAAAATTAATTAAAATTCCCTTAACGAGGAGCTTAACCTGGAGTTAAGAAGTGGCCGTCGATTAAATCAGGTACATGAACTAAACTCTGCTTATTTAATTTAGCACTTCATGCATGTTTCTCTTCTACTCCTCCTAATTCTACAACTGCATAAATGCATTCACTTCATTTTTAGGCAAGTAAATTGCCTCAATTAAATAAATTTAGGCTAAATGCCCGGTTAATTAATAATCGTGGTATTTAAACCTAAATCCGACAATATTGGCTAAAAAGCCTAGTTAATCAATAACTATGGCGAAATTGCCTTTATTTCGAACAAAGTCCGGCCTAAGTCCAATTAATCAATAATTGTGGCGAAATAGCCTTAATTAAACATGTTTTCTTGGCAATAAATTGCCTACATTGCAAATCAATTAATCACTTTTGGCAAATAAATTGCCTATAAGTAGATTAACCATTTTCTTAGCGACAAATCGCTTAAATCAATATTTTGGCTTCAAAGCCTTCAAACAATTGCTTTTGGCAAATAAATTGCCTTTAAGTCAATCAATTTTGGCGACAATCGCCCAATCATCAACTTTTGGCAATCAATTGCCTAAATCAATTTATTTTGGCTAAAAGCCTTCAAATAATCAATTTTGGCGACAATCGCCTAAATCACATCAATTTTTGGCAACAATTGCCTAAATCAACTCTTTTTGGCCAAAAGCCTTAAATCAATCATTTTGGCGACAAACGCCCAATCAATCAATTTTCAGGCAATAAATTGCCTAAATCAACTCTTTTTGGCTAAAAGCCTTAAAATCAATCATTTTGGCTACAATCGCCTAAAGTCAATCATTTTGGCAACCGAATTGCCTAAATCAATCTTTTTGGCTAAAAGCCATTAAAATCAACATTTTTGGCATCAAATGCCTAAAAATCAATCAATTCTTTGGCAAAATGCCTAAACAAAAATGCACAAAGCATACACACACTCATGCATTAAGCATACCCATTCAAAGCCCTTCAAAGAAGGCCTATCGAACTACGTTGACTTTGATCTTCCATTCAAACGGAAGTACGTAGGCACGTTTGGGATTTAACCCCGAGCGGCAAGTCGCAATCACTTAAAATTGGTTCAAATTACATTAATCACTTTGCAAAGCATTCATTCATGGTTAGTTTTGTCAGCATGACATAGTCTCGGGATCCATCTCGGGTTTGCACACCATGCCTTAAACATTGGGTTAATTAATCTAATAATTAGGTTAATTAAAATTGGAGTCACTTAGGGTTTTTTCCTAGTTTACCCTAAAATAATTAAACAAGGTGGCGACTCATACATTCACGTGCATTTCTACCCTTAGTCACATGCATTCATATTCCATGACATTTTGGGGAGGGGTTCACAGTTTGTGAGATGAAGAACATATCAGTCGTAGAAATAGGTAGATGCTTGTTAGCCGAAAAGAACATGCCAAAGAGTTTCTAGGCTGAGAAGTGTGTATCACAGTTTATTTGCTAAACAAGTTATCGACAAAAGCAATGGAGAAGATATGCATGTGGAAGCTTGGTCGGGATTAAAACCAATAGCCAAACACCTCAAAATTTTTGGATCAATCTGTTATATTCATGTTCCGGCAGTGAAAAGAACCAAGATGGATCAAAAGGCTAAAAAATGAATTTTCTTGGGTTATGCAACCACTTCTAAAGGTTATAGAGTTTATAACCTGAATTCAAATAAAATCCAAGTGAATAGGGATGTTGTAATTGATGAATTTGCTCACTGGAACTGGAATTCGAAGAAAGTGGAAAAAAATGAGCTTTTATAGGTTCTGTAGGATCTAGTGATCATCTTTCTAATCCTTTTAGCAATTAGGGATCTAACTTTGAAGTCAGGCAAAATAGTGGAAATTTTCACACTTCTCCCACTGTTGAGTCAACAACAGACACTGCAATACTCAAAATAAGACCTCTATTGGAGATTTATAAATAGTGTAATATTGCTATGGTCCGAACCTTCAAGCTTTGAAGAAGTAGACAAGCATGAAGAATGGAGAAATGCAATGAAGGAGGAGTTTAAGTTTGGTTGACAAGCCGGATAAGAAGAAAGATATTGGAGTGAAATGGGTTTATAGGCTCAAGCTAAATCCAGATGGGTCTATTAACAAGCATGAGGCTAGATTATTGTAAAGAGCTACTCACAACAACCAGGGGTAGACTTTGGTGATAACTTTGCACCTGTTGCAAGACGTGAAACTATTAGACTTCTTTGGGCTCTTGCTGCACAAAAACAATGGAAGATTTACCATTTAGATATTAAATCGGCATTCCTAAATGGTGAACTTGAGGAGGAGCTATATGTTGACCAACCTAAAGGTTTCAAGGTTACTGGTATGGAGGATAAGATCTACAGGCTTCATAAGGCTTTATATAGCCTTAAAAAAGCTCCAAGGGCATGGTACAACAATATTGACTCTTACTTAATACAATATGGCTTTGTGAATAGTGAAAACGAGCCCACCTTGCATGTGAAATCCACTAAGAATGATGATTTGCTAATTGTTTCTATTTATGTGGATGATATATTAGTAACAGGTAGTAGTCCAAGTTTAATCTCCAATTTCAAGAAGGAGATGGAGGAGATATTTGAAATGTTAGACCTTGGGCTCATGACATACTTTCTTGGAATGGAAATATGTCAAAGTATCAAATGGAATTTTCATTTCCCAAAGGAAATATGCTAATGAGTTATTGAAGAAATTCAAAATGGAAAACAGTAAGCCAGTGAGTGCTCCACTAGTATAAAAACCAGAAATTGTCCAAGGTAGATGGAGGAGAAGAAGCCGATGCTTCCAATTTCAGAAGTCTAGTTGGAAGCATACTATATCTAACAGCTACCAGGCCTGATTTGCTATTTGCTACTAGTGTTTTATCAAGGTTTATGCAATCACCAGGGTAAACTCACTCGATAATAGCCAAAAGAGTGCTCAGGTATGTTAAGGGAACTTTAGATTATGGAATCCAATTTAAGCAGGTTGAAGATGGAAAGTTAAATGGTTATGTTGATAGTGATTGGGCAGGATGTCCAGATGATTTAAGAAGCACTGTGTTTTCATTAGGTTCTGTAGTTTTTTCTTGGATGTCCAGAAAGCAAGATGTGGTCGCTCAATCAACAGCAGAAGCAGAGTATATGGGTGCAGCTGCTGCTACTAATCAAGCCATTTGGTTAAGGAAAGTGTTATTAGATTTGCAGCAAAGTCAGTCTACTGCAACTATCATCAAGGTAGACAATCAATCAACTATTTTAATAGCTAAAAATCCAGTCCGACATGGTCAGACAAAGCATATACAGATGAAGTATCATGCCATTAGACAAGCGGAGAAAAAAGGTGAAGTTTGTCTTGTTCATTGCAGTTCAAATTATCAACTGGCTGATATTTTAACAAAATCTCTAGGAAAGACTCGTTTTGAAGAATCAAGGGAAAAACTTGGTGTGGTAAAGAAAATTCTTAAGGAGTGTTAAAGTATTAAGAATTTACTTTACTTACATTTATGTTTTTAGTTGTTTCAAAAATAAATGAAGAATTTCTCAAGTAGATTTAAAGCTTAAGTTTGAAAACTAGAGTTTAATGTCTTAATTGTTATAAGTGCTAGTTTTCCTATAAATAGCTTACTCTATGCTAGTTGTAATCAAGCAACAAAGAGTTTTCTAATAAAGAAGTTATATTCTAAACTTCTTCTCTTTTTCCACTGTTCTTGGATTTTCTATCAATTCTAAGTTTCTTTCTAGTTTTCTATTAAGTGGTAATCAGAGTTTCTAAAGCTGACAGATATCACTCTTATAGAAACAATTGAAAGAAGTAAACATAAAATACACTTACATTAAACTATGGCTCCCCTTTGTCTAAAGGGTCACGATTTTATAATTAGAGAGTCACACCTTTATATAATAAGATATGAGAAACTGAAAGTTAATAACAAAATCTACTTTTCATCTTTTTAAATATATATGTATCTATTTATACTATATATAAAAGTGGGAATGAGTGGGAAATAAAGGGATTTCCTATATTATCCTTGTGAAAGTTAAGATACTCTAAAATAACCTTAGTTATAGCTAATTAAAAAATTTTAACATAAAAATATATATAATATCTCTATAATTTTTTTTGATAAAGAATATCTCTATAATTTGATTGGATGTTTTTTCAACTTTTTAATAGATAAATGCATATAGATAATTAAAGATTTGAAAATTTAAAATTTTACTATTATTATCTTATTATGTCTAATTATGTTTTATTTCATTATATTATTATATAAATTATTAATAATAATTTAATAATTTTAATAATTATTTATTATTATTATTCATTATTTTTATTTACTATTATTGTAATTTGTCTTCAACATTTTTATTTTAAATGAATATAAGTAAATATGAGGCATTTGAAAATTTTTATTTTTTAAAGTTATTTTAAAAAAATATATCTAGATAATTAAACTTTTGATTTAAAAAGGATATGGTTACATTTCTTTAATTACAAATTGCACTTTAATGTGGTTGGCAAAAAAATAAAATAAAAAATATTATTTTTAAACATCTCGAATTTGATTAATTACATTGATATCTTATTTAATTCAAATCCTATTCTTTCTATTAAGGAACACAATTTTATTAATAAATTTTTTAAATGATTTCATGATTTTGAACGGTTAAAAAAATAAAAAGAACTATTATTTATAAATATTTAATTTTATTTATTAGGTTAATTTCTTATTCTATTAGGTTAAAATATATTTATTTACTAAAAGAGATTAATATTATAGTGAAAGTTATTAACAAAAACATTTAAATTAATTATAAAACATAAAATAAAAACTATATGATGATTTTTATAAATTAAGTTAGTACTTAAACAAAAAATAAAAGCAACTATAGTATAATAAAAATTATATGAACCATTATGTTGAAGACAATATAAATAACATATTTTTTTTATTTAAATTGCTATTTTAAAGTGAGAAATAAATATATCAATTTTTTTCAATAAGATATTACTGTATATATAAAAACCATTATATTTATTGCAATCTAAATAAAAATTTATACTTGAACTATATAAATAAAAAAAATAAACGAGTATAAAAAATAGCATATAACCAGTATAAAAAATAGCATCGCACGTTATAAAAAAAACTGGTAACTTATAAGCATTCCTACACATTTAATACTTAAAAACTCCAAATTTAATGATACTTTAATATTTCAATTTATTATCTCTAACACATTGCTATACCCACGGAGTACTTCATATAAGTCCACGCTGGAATTTTGAGCAACTTGTTTTAATCTTATTATTTTTCCTTTTTTTTAGTTGTTGGCCAGAAGTTTGAAATTATTACATATTACTTTTTGGAACACATAACTGAAGAAATAGGTTTCAAGATAGGTTTCTCCTTATTCTATTGCAAATAAAATATTAAATTTATCTCATCTTTGCTTGCTGCAGATCTTTCTGCAACTAGTGTGCCTTAATACCTGCTACCAGCCAAACATCACCGGTTAAAAGATCCGAATGCATTAGATCCAGCATATAAAAGCTCTAGATGGTCATTTCATTATCAGGGTTAGTATGATCATTTCATTTGCATCTGACGGAAATAAGGATAGATTTTTAGATGGAGAGGGATGACTCTGTACCCTTTTATTTTTTACCCAAGTATTTAAATTTAAATAAGAAATTAATATAAACCATCAAATTAAATTAATTTCATTTGCTTAACCAATAAAATTAAAATCTTTAAAGATATTTTTTTTCGATCTATACAGGTTATTTTTTGCAATCTTAATGTTGTCCCTTTCAGGTCTATAAATTTCCACTTTTATATATTAGATGGTGTACAACACACATTATATGTTGTTATAGCTTGTTATTTACTTATTGCATATACTCTTGTTGTTGTTTTTTTTTTTTTTTTTTTTTTTTTACAATATTAAATAACACTCTCTATCCCATGTTATTTGTTTGTTATTCCTTTTTTTATTGTCCAAAATATTTACAAGGTTCGCTAATTTGATACTTAAATAATTATTTTTTCTGTTATAGCCTTTGTGATTATCCATTAAATGAAAAACTTCTATTTATATCTTAATAAGTTAAGGATAAAAAGAGAAACGATTTTTGTTGATTGAATTCTTAATTCGTATATTTTTTGTCAAGACCATGCAAATAAAATTAAAATGGGATGAGGAAGTATAGTCTATTAGGTACATAAATACATTAGTTACATCACATTTAATCAGATTGAGAATACAATTCATAATTAGACAAAGGCAAGCTCAGGTTAGCTAGTATTTCAATTGTTCAATCCTCATTTTGAAGCAAATATTCAAATTTATCTTCCTTTCAACACTAAGCTTGGGTAGAACAAGATTACAAAATTATGACAGAACAGAACAGAACATTTGAGAAATCTACAAAGACTAAAGCAATAACTAGCAGAAGACTGCTCCAAATTTCAATACAATGGGCATAAAAGAGTTACCACATTCTCCAAATCAGGGGTACTACAAACCATACTAGGCCTTGTTTACACGAATTTTTTGGCCTTCCAATAACTGCAATAAGAATTCATCATCAGAGAAATTAATGAAATAGCCAAAGCAAAATAGCTTGAGGTGTAAATTATTACAACATATCAAATCCAAACAAATGCAGCAAGGAAAAGGCATGTTATCTAAGAAAAACAAGTCGCAACATCATAGACATTGACAGAAACATCCACGCATTCATGTTTATGTGTGAGAGACAGAGAGATAGGAAAGGGGAAGGGTTTAAATGTGCACATTCTCTTGCATAAAATTGGCTAGAAAGGTAAGAGTAAGAAGCGTGCTTCCTGCTTCGAGAATATACATGAACAAAAATGGGGAAGCATGAAGTGTATTATGCCAAACTTATACTGTTACATGTCTACAGGTTTCCAAGCTTAAAGATATTAGTAATCCATTTAAGTATTGTAGAGGTAGCAAGCAACTTACAGAATCGTTAAAAGAAGAAATGGCAGCTTCTACGTCCTCATCAGAAGAGAATGTAACAAATCCATAACCACTGGATTTTGAGGTTCCTGGAACTCGTGAAACCTTTGCGCTAACAACTGTTCCCTTCTCGGAAAAAAAGTTCTTGAGTGTTTCTGTGGTTACTGTTTTTGCAAGATTTCCCACATAAACTTTGTGGGGACTGTCGACAAATTGAGATTCCTCTGTTTGGAGAAAAGACAAATCCACTGATGACAAAGGTTTCTCTGTTATATTTACTTTAATCTCACGTCCTCCTATTTGCTGCAATGAAAACCAAACAATAACTAGTCAATCCAACACTAAGAAATGATCTAAAGAAGCTTTTGGATATCTACAGTTGCATCATATTTTCTTGTACTTCTAATATACACAAAGCTTACACTGCCATTCAGTTTCTCAATTGCAGCACTTGCATCCTCTACAGTTTTCATTGTAACAAATGCAAAACGGCGACTCCTTCCAGAGTACTTATCATACATGACCTACAACAAAAATATGGAACAAAAGTTTTCTAAAGATACACGAATGACCCACATAGCAAAACATATTAAGAGGCACATGAGGCAAAGACAATTGTGTGCGACTAGATTTTCTTCTCTCTTTTGATCATGATCAAAACACTGCTTATATAGGTTCAACCTATCTTTAAAATTTTCATTCAAAGTTACAATTAATCTAATGTCTACTTACATCCTGAACTCATCAAAGTCTTACCCCATTGTTTGATATAAATGATTTGAATTATTAAATGCATTAATAAATTATAATTGAGAGGATTTTGATTATTATGTTGAATTCCATAAAATTGAATTCGTGGAAGTAAAATAGATAAATACTATTTTTAACCATGAAAAGAAGAATTTGAAAGGACTAACTCCAGCCATGCTAAAGAAGAGAAAAATAACTGAATCAACAGTACCAATATAAGGACAGAAATAAGAACATGATTGACCTGCATTTATGAATTGTTTGAAAGAAGAAACAAAAAAAGGCGTTTCTTTTTTTCTTTTTGGAACTTGAACAGAAATGAGGGGAATTCTTAGATAAGCAAGATGCAATTAAACATAATATACTTGGAGTAATCATCACATAAAATCCTAAAATTTTCCAAAAATTAACATAATTATAGTTATTAAAAAAAAAAATCAAAATAGAGTTTTTCCAAACACCTAAGCAAAAGAATGTAAACGAAAAGCATCAAATTTCAGAACCAAAGTCATAATTTCTTACATAGAAGCCACCTAATTGGCGATAATGCTAAAATACCTCAACTTTTTCAACAGCACCATGTTCTTCAACAATCTTTTTAAGCTCCTCGTTATCCACAGTCCTAGGAATGTTACCAATGTAGAGCCTCCTAGCTGCCTCCGAGGAAGGGTCTGCTGGAGCAACAGGCGCTGTTTCTTCTGCTACAGCGAACAGTGTCTTTGGGATTCTGGGTTTTAGAATTATATGCAAATGTTTGAGTTTGGGGAAATAATTGAAAGGGGTTGTTTGCTTGAGGATTTGGAAGGTGGGTTTTGAGGGGTTTGTTGACAGAGTGAGCTTTGTGGTTGCGGGTAATGGCGATGTTAGAGATGAGATTGTTGCCATTTCAGTTTGGTTTTGCGTAAAGAAGTGGTTTAGAGAATAGCAGGAAGAGAGCAAGAGAGAGAGAGAGAGAGAGATATGAGGTTTATCGTATTATCCAGTATTCCAGTTAGCTGGTTCAAGCTGCAAACGCACTTTCAAGTTATACGATTGAATTTTGGCTTAATATATAAATTCACCACAAAATTTCCAAAAATTACAATTCCATTCCAATTTGACCCTTATGTCATGTCAGTAATATCATATCCAATTTATAAGTTTAATAATAATTGCATCCTAAAATAAATTTAGAATTAAGTTTGCTGATACTTTAAAATCCTTCCGTCCCATTTTGTTTGCTTGATATTCTTTTTTTGAAATGTTCCAAAATATTTACAAGGTTTTTTAAATTTAGACATAAAAATAATTATTTTTTTGATGATAACCTTTTATGATTCTTCATTAAATGAGAAATTTTTATTAATATCTTCAATGAGTTAAGGGTAAAAAATAGTAAAATAACTTTTATTGACTAAATTCTTAATATGCATATTTTGTCAAACCATGCAAACAAAATAGGATGGAGAAAGAATTAAAATTAGCAAATCTAAACTTTTTCATAGAGAGTTTCATCTTGCTATCTTAGAAAGTGTTAATCATGGCTTCTACTTTTCTAAGCCATAGGACAATACTCAAAGTCTTGTTCAATTGTCTATTTGGGAAGAAGAGTAGGTAGAGGATTAGAACTTAAGGACAAAAGAAGAGAAGGCACATAACCTGACGCTAGTAGGTCACTTTCTCACAGCATCTAGTATTTTATTACTATGAAACAAACTATGGCATCTCTTTAGAGGCCATCAAAAGGGGTTTGTATTAGAGAAGTAGATTGAGACCTATTTTTGTTTCAATTCTTCTATGATATTTATTTGACAAGTTATAAAGATGAGCCCAAGGGTATTTGATCAACATCTTTTCCCTTTTCAATTTGTTAGGGGCATATGAATAGCCACGGTCAGTCTAACTTTACAAAACCTACCTATGAGTAAAAGTTCATGAATTTCCACATGGTTTTATGTTTGAGAAAGTAGCTCATCCATTGGTAATTATGTAGGTACTGTTGTTGAAGCAAATGCAAAAAATTTTAATATCACTAGAAATTGGACAAAGAATTTGATGCGGAACCCCAAGAATAGCGTCTTTACACTCCAAATTAGATTTGATATAAAAATACTAAATCTCAGATTAGGAATTCTAATTCGAAATAGGGATTTCTTCTTGGATGAAATTTGTGGATCTTGACCCAATACTCTACTAGAAGTTGTTAACCATGATTTCAATAGCAAGCCCTAGGAAATTCCACAAACGGTCACAACGGCGTGAGAATCAGCTCGATGGGATATCGTTTGGGCCTTGAACGGACTCCTGGAATCCTGAAAACTTTGAAAACATGCCAAAGGGCAGCAAGGTAACTCGCATCAACCGGTACCGGCAAGCCCAGTGTGAGACCCTTTCCGAGCGCCATGGGATGGATCCAAAGATTCTAACCAGACGGGCCCATTAGTTGATGCATCACAAAAATTGGTAGGAACTCCTTATGGTTCCTTTTGTTTATTATGGCTCAGTTTAGCGCTTATGTGTGTCAGGTTGGCTCGTTGGAGTGCTTTGATGGTGTGTGATGTGTTAGAGTCGCCGCATTAACTTGTTTTTATTTTCAGGGCAAAGATTAAGGAAAAAATCCTTTGATTGACCCCATTTTAGTTTGCCGTTTAGGATAAAAGCACTAGCCTCGAATCTTTGGGTTCAGAGACTAGGTTTTCGGCTTCTTTTCGAATTGAATCAACGGTTTGGGTATTAATCAAGAAATCAAAGTATTGTTTGCATGGACGACAGTTATATCGATGTATGAACATACTAATAATGCATGGCAATATAAAAAATATAGTGCATTAAAAGTAATAAATGAATAAATAGGGTAATTCAGAGGGGTCCCCGACTCTAGCCTCGTTTATTGAGGATTCTAGGTTGTGTGACACATTTCGCTAGATCCTGACCGATCTATTCAGTCAGAAGCCTACTACTTAGGCTGAAATCCATTGCCTTCACACCTTATTTGTATGAGGATTAGGGCACATGAAGTTCTACCATCAATTAACATGGTAGAGTTTGAGGGTGCCACTCGTCGAGTGGGCTTATAGGGTGCTGGACAGACTGAGCTTTAGTTTGAAAACTGATTTTGTATTGGATGTTGAATGGACTAGGCTTAAAGCATTTGGAATGCATGATGGACCGAGCTTGATAGTTATATGGTGTCGGACGGACCTGGCATAATTGACAAAGATTGAGTTTGAGCGTTTATACCCTAGGACGAGGGGTGTAAGCATGTGGTTGCTTAGCTCCATGGTGTATAAAACAACTAAGGAGGTTGATTCTTTCTTCAAATATAGCAAAGGTAGGGAAAGAGGACCCAAAATTATCTTATAATATCATATTATATTTAGCTTTGGTCTAAGGAAGACCAAAGTGTGAGTGAAAGTCGAAATGATCGACTTTTGAGAACCAAGTCGAGCTTTGACTCAACTAAGGAAGATAAGCAAAGTTGGACTATAAAGGCTTAAAAATGTTCGCAAAGGGAGAATGAGAGTCGTTGATGCTTGAGAAGCACTTGATCAAGCAATAAGAGGTGTCTGAAATTAGGGGGGGAGTGCCATATTTACAAGCTGAGCCCGAGTTGGTCAGTACCGAGCATGTCAGCGTTGGTACCGGTGAAGGCTGCATTGAGGGACTCAGTCGGTACTGGCAGACATGTGATTGGTACCGGCTGGGTAGGTCAGTACCGATCAGGTCAAATTACTGCCCTGCGCTTTTAGCTTGATTTTTGAGTTTTCGGGCTTCTAGGAGTTTATTCGAGGCACAAATGACGTCCAATCAAGCTAATTCTCATGTCGTTGGATTCGTAATGGAATTTCTTAGAGCATGGTGTTGAAATCATGGTCAACAGTTTGTCCCCTCTAGAAGATTGGAGCTAATCTTTGGCCGAGCTTACGGACCCCAATTTCAGTAGTTCTAATCGAAATTTTGGTCTAAAAACCATACCTTGCAGATCATGGTGATGCCTGAAACATCCTGTGAAAATATCATTTGATTTTGAGAATATATTTTCAAAACTGGTCTGATTCGGCTGATTTTCTGAGTCTTTTATATAAAAGTTTGTCACCTATAAGGATAGAACTTTATTTGGAATTCTATCAGGATCGCATAGGCTAAAATCGTGTGGAATTCTGAGTCTAGATGAGTCCCGAAAAGTCTAATCTTCTAGGCAAGGGCAAGGCTTGTCCTCCCCATTTTCTATAAATAACAAGGGAGGGGGGGTGGAGCCTTAGTCGCTCACACCATTCTCTTGCTTTCTTCTTTCTTCCTTAGAAAGTTATTCTTTAAGCGAGCCTTTGCCAAAATAAATCCACACCAATGACCTCATATTCCCCGCTTAGCGAGTCTGAGTAGAGTGCGGATACTTCTCCGACCTACCCTCCGTCTAGGCGAGATGAGCGAGATCGAGTCCTTCCCCACCATCAGTGCCGAGGTTTAGCTAGAGGACTGTCACTCCTCCTGTGCCGGATCTGTTATTCGAGAGCATGCAATGCATTATATTTATTGCACCGCATGATACGGATCAAGGGAGCAAGATGAAGGACCCGATGAAGGACCCTCTAGCTCTACCCGCTGGACCAATCACAAGAACTCGTGCAACCAAGTTTCGAGCAGCCTTGAATGCATTTGTTCAAGAACAAATCACATTGGAGCTTCAAGATCATAGTTATGCAAGATGTGAGGTTGAACTTGAGGAAGCACTAAAGTTTGTTATGGTGCATGAGGCGTGCAAAGAGGCTGCCCATTGATGCATTTTACATGTTCTATACTTAGGCAAATTTATAAGGATGTTATTTCATTATGAGCTTAAGTATGGGCTGTGTAGGGCCTCTGGCCCATTTGTTCTGTTTTTTTAAATTCTTTTAGTGGACTTAATTAATTAGTGTAAGGCTGGTTGGGCTTATTCTCTAGAGTTGGGCCAGCCCTAGATTAGTTAATGTTTAAGTCATGCTTGTTTTAAATTGGTTAGCTTGGGCTTGTATTTAATTAAGCCCAATTGGGCCATATTCAGTTTAGGCCTGGACTAGCTCAAGTTAATAGCTAAATTAGGTTTAGCTTAGGTTATATATTTTATTTTATAAGAGTTGCACGACAGCCAACATCAAGTTTAATAAAAAACAAAAATGTTTTTCTTTGTTCTTTCAAGAACAGACCGTGTTCTTCATCATTGTATGAATGCAACCAAATTATCCTTAGTAATTAAGATTGTGAGTTCTACAAGATTAATTGCGCCAAGAATTTCAAAGTTGTTTTCAAGAGTACTTAAAGGTAAGTTTCTGATTCTTGTTTTAAATTCCTTGCTTTCTCTCTTCAAGAGTACTTGGGGGTTTAAGGGATTGACGAGTACTTCCGTGATTGCATGCTTTCTGCTAGGTTTTCCTTGTTAATTTGCAAGAGTACTTGTTAATTAGCTAGAGTTGTATTATCTGGTATCAGAGCACTGTGGTTGTGGATTTCAATCTATCCTAGAGTTAGGGACTTAAAAAAAAAATGAAAAAGAAAAAAAAAATTGTGAGAATTTAGTTGCAAATTTGCATTGAAAAAAAAAAGAAAAAAAATTATTATTCGTTTCTTACTTGAGAATTATATGCTAGTCAACTATATGCTTCGTATCAAGCACTTGAGAATTGATTTGTGACAACCCAAAATTGCTCACTGAAGTGATTTGACATTCTAGCATTACTGTAGTTTCATTTTGTTCTTGGGAAAATTTTCTTGAATACTAGCTTTGATAATTAGATTAATTAGGTCCATAGTTAATTTTGCTTTGTAGTGAATTAACTTCATTCATCTTGTCCAGAATTGTCTATTTGTTGATTCTTCTATTCTGCTATTTGTTTGTCTGGAACAATTAGAGCTGTAGTAGTTAGGGAATTTTGGATCTCATACACTCAGGGAGAAGCACGCCTGTGCTATATTCTAGCACTCCCGTGCTCGCCTCTGGAAGTCTAGGCGATTCTGCAGGCTGGGGCAAGCACGCCCGTGCTACCTCCATAGTCTGCCCGTGCTAGCCTCTGGAAGTCTAAGCATGCCCGTGCCAAACATAGCACGCACGTGCTAGCTTCTAAAAGTCTAAGCACACCTGTGCCAAACATAGCACGCCCGTGCTAGCCTCTGGAAGTCCAAAACCTACCCATGCCGTTCCAGCACGCCTGTGCTTTGCCTCTTGACATTGCTAAAGTGTTATTTGCTTGTTCCTACACTTTAGTTTATTAAATTCTAGCAATACACCTTTCTTATTCTTGTATTGCCATTCAAAACGTTGTGTTTTCTTGTTAGAGCTTGCTCATTTGGTTATATTCTTTGCTTTTCTAACTTTCTTTTGACTTTTAAAGCAACTTTGGGATTCTGAAGTGCAATTATTCAAGTGGAAAGAGTGGTAAAAGGCTGGAGTGAAACCCACATATTGTGAAAAGCCAAATAAAGAGAGAAACACGTGAGGGAGTGATAAACTAACCATTTCCTTTAGTTTTGTGTTTGCTATTTTATTTCAGGATGTCTGATTCATCTAGAGGTAAGAATGACAGCCCTCTCAAGGTTGAAGATCCAAAACTACAAGCCTTTCTAGATGCTTTCTCTAGAGAGATGGGACGAATCACTAGGCTTATGGAGAGCTTTAATGACAGACTGGAGCTTCTAGAACAAAAGACAGAGAAACATGACCCTAATGCCACAAGGAGGGGTGCAACCACTTCCAAAGAGCACTCTAGACAACCTTGGCATGAGGAGTATGATGGAGAGGATGACTCGCATAGAGAGTCCATGTGGATGAGAGGAGGCCGAAATAATAGAGGAAGAGGGATTGGTAGAGGTCGTGTCCACAGAAATGAAACTTACTTTGGGAAGGATGAAGAAGAGGTTGATATGGCATTAGATGGTAACTTGGGTAACATCAAACTCAAGGTGCCACCTTTCAAAGGCCGAAACAATGCAGATGAATTTTGAATGCAACAGATATACTGAGGAGAAAAAGGTGAAGATTGCAGCCTTAGAGTTCCAAGACTATGCTCTATTTTGGTGGGATAAACTTAATCAGAGTAGAAGGAAAGTGGGAAGACAACCTATCAACAATTGGGAGGATATGAAGGAGGTAATGAGAAAACATTTTCTTCGTGCTTATTATTTCAGGGAGTTGCATCAGAAGCTTCATAGACTCATCCAAGGAGCCAAATCAGTTGAGGACTACCATAAAGATATGGAGATGTGCATGGCTAGAGCACACATCGAGGAGGATAAAGAGGTGACTATGGCTAGATTTCTAGGGGGCCTTAATAAAGACATAGTTGATGCACTAGAGATGTACAAGTATGATTCCAAGGAGGAGATGCTAAATATGGCTATGAAGATAGAGAAGCAACGAAAAGGGAAGAGCACCACAACATATAGGGCTACCAATAACAACAGCAACTCTTGGAGTGCTCGATGGCCTAAAAGAGAGGAGAAAAAAGAGTTTCAAACCTCTGCACAAAAGGGGACAAATGCGATGTCTAAAGCTATAACGCCTAATGCTTCAACTTATCAAAGGGGATCAAGCGCTAATACTCTAGTAGAGACATCAAGTGTTTCAAGTGTCTTGGGAAGGGCCATATATCTTCTCAATGCCCTAACGAGAGGGTGATAATGATTAGGGATGGATACACCTATTTTGAATCTGAGGATGAAGAAAACCCAATGCCGCCACTTGAGGACTGCAATGATGATGAGGAGGTAGATGAAGAAGTTTTACAACTTGAGATGGGTCAGTTACTAGTTACCAAGCGCGTTCTCAGCATGCAGGTTCAAGAGGAAAGCTTAGAACAAAGAGAGAATATCTTCCATACTAGATGCTTGGTACTTAACAAAGTATGCCTTTTGATTATTGACAGTGGAAGTTGCACTAATGTAGCTAGTTTGAGCATAGTGCAGAAATTGGGTTTGATATGTGTACAACACCCATGGCCATATAAACTTCAATGGTTAAATGATTTGGGTTCTGTGAGAGAAAACAAGCAGATGAAGGTGCCATTCTCCATTGGGTGGTACAAGGATGAGGTCACTTGTGATGTAGTACCTATGCTAGCTGGGCATATTCTTCTAGGCTGCCCATGGCAATTCAAAAGGCGAGTCCAGCATGATGGGTACATCAACCGATTCTCCCTTACCTATTTGGGTAAACATGTGGTTCTAGCTCCTTTAACACCACAAGAGGTCTACTTAGACCAAAAGAAGATATTAGAAAGAGAGGGGCAGAATTGTATTCAGGGGGAGGGAGAAAAGAAAAATGATGAAATAAAGGAAAAAGAGGCCAAGAGTGAAAAGAAACAATTAAATGGCCCATTAGTGAGTGAAAAAACAAGAGAGGGTAGAATGAAACAAAACATGTATGTGTGAGAGAGAGAGAGATCTGATGCAGTGTTAGTGAGAGTAGGCCAGTCTTAATGATTCGGTTTAAGGAAATTTTGCTTAATTTCACTAACATTGACACTTCTTTTTTGCCTTCTAGTTTTGTTTCTTTGTTGCAGGAGTTTTCTGATGTGTTTCCTGATGAAATGCCTAGCGGATTGCCACCCCTAAGAGGCATTGAGCATCAGATTGACTTCGTGCCTGGACCTATAATTCCTAATAGGCCAGCTTATAGGAGCAACCCCATGGAGACTAAGGAGTTGCAACGCCAAGTTGATGACCTGTTGTCTAAGGGATTTGTGAGGGAGAGTATGAGCCCATGTGCAGTTCCTGTATTACTTGTGCCTAAGGACGGTTCTTGGAGGATGTGCATTGACTGCCGAGCTGTCAACAAAATCACAATTAAGTATCGCCATCCAATTCCTAGGCTAGATGATATGTTAGATGAACTGCATGGTAGTAAATACTTTTCAAAAATTAATTTAATGAGTGGATATCATCAAGTTAGGGTGAAATTAGGTGATGAATGGAAAACTGCCCTTAAGACTAAATATGGCTTATATGAATGGATGGTTATGCCATTTGGTTTAACTAATGCACTTAGCACTTTCATGTGATTAATGAATCATGTTTTGCGTGCTTTTCTAGGCATGTTTATTGTGGTCTATTTTGATGATATTGTAGAAGAATGTGGAAAATTATTGTTGTATATTTTCATCAATAGGGTCACATATATATACATATACAGGATACTATAAACCTATTAGGAATCTAACTCCTAACAGAACTCTATTTACAACTAGTCCTTAACACTCCCCCTCAAGTTGGAGCATATATGTTAATCATGCCCAACTTGTTACAAGGATAGTTAACCCGAGGTCCATTTAGAGCTTTTGTAAAGATATCTCCTAACTGTTCACTTGTTTTAACATGCCCTGTAGAGATAATACCCTATTGTATCTTTTCACGAATGAAATGACAATCAATCTCGATATGTTTTGTTCGTTCATGGAATACTGGATTTGATGCAATGTGAAGAGCAACTTGATTATCACACCATAACTTTGCAGGCAAGGACGACTTGAAGCCAATTTCTTCTAACAATTGACGAATCCAAATTGTCTCACAAGTAGATTGCGCCATAGCTCGATATTTTGATTTAGCACTCGATCGTGAGACTACATTTTGTTTCTTGCTCCTCCATGATATCAAGTTTCCACCCATAAAGACACAATATCCTGAAGTTGATTTTCTATCAACCTTCGAGCCTGCCCAATCCGCATCCGAAAAACACTTAATGTCCAAATGCCCATGATTACTGTAAAGGAGGCCACGACCTGGATTACCTTTCAAGTAGGAGAAGACATAAATTGGCTTAAGACGCTCACAGAGTAAGTAATATTTGGATGTGTTACTGTAAGATAATTCAGTTTGCCCACCAATCTTCTATACATCTCAGGATCATCAAATAGCTTACCACCAATTGAAAGTTGCAAATTAGGAGTCATTGGAGTACTACATGGCTAGGCACCCAACTTTCCAGTTTCCTTTAGTAAGTCAAGGACATACTTCCTTTGAGATAAGAAGATGCCTCTCTTACACCTCGATACTTCTATACCCAAAAAATACTTCAACAATCCTAAGTCTTTTGTCTGGAACTGAGTTTAGAGGAATGACTTGAGTGATGTAATGCCTGCAGAATCACTCCCTGTAATAACAATGTCATCAACATAAACCACAAGTAGAATCAAACCAGTGTTAGTACTTCTGAAAAATACAGAATGATCAGAAGTACTTTTCTGCAAGCTAAATTGGTGAACCACATTGCACAATCTACCAAACCAAGCTCGAGGACTCTGTTTTAGGCTATAAAGAGATTTTCGAAGTTTACACACTTTACCCAACTCCTCCTGAGCAACAAAGCCTGGTGGTTGCTCCATGTAAACTTCCTCCTGAAGATCCCCATGAAGAAAGGCATTCTTAACATCCAGTTGATGTAAAGGCCAGTCAAAAGTAGCTGCTAAAGAAATAAACAAACGAACAAAAGACAATTTGGCCATAGGAGAAAAAGCATTAGAGTAATCAAGGCCATAAGTCTGAGAATAGCCCTTAGCAACTAATCGAGCCTTGAATCGGGCAACAGATCCATCAGGATTCATTTTAACTGTGAAAACCCATTTACAACCAATAGCTTTCTTACCTGCCAAGAGAGGCACAAGATCCCAAGTACAGTGAATACTCAAATTTTGAGGCTCAAAAAGCCTGTTTTCTCGGACTGCAAACAGTCCGGCCGGACCAGAGGCCATTCGGAAAAGTTCACCGAAAGTATGCCAATATGGTACTTGAAATGTCCAGAAAATTACGAGGATCGCAGAACTGGTCCCAGAATATTTTTTGGAGGTACAGAACTCCCGAAAAAGCCTTTGGAACGAAAAACTAGCGAGTGGACAGCAGCCGCCGTCCACGGCGGCAGCTACCGCCCTCTAGCCTGGGTTTTCCTATAAATACAGCCCCGATTTGTCATTTTTACTCACTCGGTCTGTGTTGACGGACGCTCTCTTCTCCCCTACGCTCCTTGCGGTTCTTTTACTGCTTTTTGCATTTAATGTAGGCTTTTATTACTCTGCTGTTGTGATATTTGGTCACTTAATTAAATTAATTTTAATTAAATATTCCCCAAACGAGGAGCTTAATCTGGAATTTTCAAGCTGAAGCTAAGAAGCGGCCGTCGATTAACTCAGGTAATAACGAAACTCTGCCCATTTAATTTCAGCATTTTGTGCATATTCTCTTCTACTCCAATTCTGAATTAAACTGCTGCATAAATGCATTCACGTCATCAATTTGGCAAATAAACTGCCTCAATTAAATATGATTAAGCTTAAATGCCCGGTTAATTAATAATCGTGGTGTTAAAGCCTAAATACAACAATATTGGCTAAAGTATCTGGTCAATTAATGACTACGGTATAATCGCCTTTATTTCGAACAGTCCGGCTTAAGTCCAATTAATCAATAATTGTGGCTAAATAGCCTTAATTAACCACGTTTTTTTGGGCAATAAATTGCTTATATTGCAATTTAATTGATCACTTTTGGCAAACAAATTGCCTATAAATAAGATTATCCATTTTTAGCGACAAATTGCTTAAATCGAAGCTTTGGAAAAAAAGCATTGAATTAATCAATCTTTTGGCTAAAAGCCTTAAATCAATCAATTTTGGCGACAATCGCCCAATTAACACTTTTGGCAAACAAATTGCCTAAATCAACCCATTTTGGCTAAAAGCCTTCAAATAATCACTTTTGGCAAACCAATTGCCTAAATCTCATCAACTTTTGGCAAACAAATTGCCTAAATCAATCTTTTTGGCTAAAAGCCTTAAATCAACACTTTTGGCAATAAACGCCTAATCAAATCAATCAATTCTTTGGAAAAATGCCTGAACAAAATGCACGAAGCATACACACACTCATGCATTAAGCATACCCATTCAAAACCCTTTAAAAAAGGCCTATCGAACTACGTCGACTTTGATCTTCCATTTAAACGGAAGTACGTAGGCACGTTTGGGGTTTAATCCCGAGCGGCAAGTCTAAATCACTTAAACATTTCATTGGTCCAATTACATCATTTACCCTGCAAAGCATTCATTCATTGGTTAGTTCATCAACCTGACATGGTCTCGGGATCCACCTCGGGTTCGCAAACTATGCCTTAAGCATTGGGATAATTAATCTAGTAATTAGGTTAATTAAAATTGGAGTCAACTTAGGGTTTTTTCCTAGTTTACCCTAAAATAATTAAACAAGGTGGCGACTCACACATTCACGTGCATTTCTGCCCTTAGTCATATTCATTTTATGCCTTATTTTTAGGGGAGGGGCTCACAGTTTGGCGACTTCACTGGGGACTTATGTAATCATTTTGCATAAAGTGGACTACAATTGCTGCATCAACTAACCTGCCCTTCTTTAGGGTATTATTTTGTTGTGCTTTGTTTTGCAGGGTACTCTAACACGAATCAAGTGTTCTTCCTTTAAAAATGCTTGATAAAGAATTTGGGACTTAATTGTAAAATTTAATTAAAAAATTTAAATTTGTTGATTTATTTGCACGATTGAGAATCTTTTTCTCCATTACATAAAAAAAACGAATTTCAAATGAATTTCTTCTCTTCTGTTCAAGTAGCGCTGATCGGCAGGTCTCCTTGATTATGTCGACGGACAGCCAAAGTGTCCTCCCTGTTACCGCAAACCATCCCTAATCCTTTTGGGGGTGGCCCATGAGTATGCGTACTGTTGGACCCACGCGAAACTCTTTGTTTCACATGTGGTTAGGTATATCCTTACTCAAGGTTCAAGGGTCCCTTAATAAGCTGATTTTCTATTTATTTCATAGCCTATAGAACCTATCCTTTAGGGCTGTATGCACCCAATGATGTGAATCATATCATTAAAATGGATTATGACGTGATATTGTGCGCATTCATGACATATCATTTCATAAACATTAAAAACGTTAAAAAGAACACAAAATATTCTTTTTAGTCATGCACAATTGGACAAAGGAGTCGATCTACCTCAACTACCCTGATACACAATAGTACCCACTGTACCCTAATCCAGCTACCTTTATCCGAGCATGTACCCACTGTTCGAGTGCCTATCCAAGTTCCAGTCACACCTACAGTGCTATCACCAACCTCACCAGCTTCACCAACCTCACCAGCTTCACCAACTTCAGCAACTTCAACTGCACCAATGGCATCCACCCTCACCCAATCATCAAAGATGCAAAGCATCGGGTTTTCTGATGATGACTTGCCCAAGGAGGGAGGCAGTCACAACGACGCCCTTTACGTCACTGTTCAGACCAGAGATAAAACTGTGCCCATGGTTCTCATTGATAATGGGTCAGCACTGAACGTCTGCCCACTAAGGGTAGCCAGCTGTCTGGGGTTGGAGGAAATAGATTTCATTCCATCGGACTAGATAGTGAAAGCATATGACAGCACCCGGAGGGAAGTATTGGGGGTTGCTACACTAAAATTGGCAATTGGGCCAGCCATAATGGAGGTACCGTTCCAAGTAATTGACGTGCCCACCAGTTTCAACCTGCTTCTGGGACGGCCATGGATACACCATACCAAGGCAGTACCTTCCTCTTTGCACCAAAAGGTCAAATTACCCTACGAGGGTAAAATTATAACGGTTCAAGGGGATGATTACAGCCAGCTCAAGAAGCCAAAGGGCCAGCCTCTCTTTGAGGTCAACCCTGAAAATGCCAATTTGCCCCTCTCAGGATTTCAATATGACATTGTGCAGTTCATAGAAGGAAAGACTGCAAGCTCTCGAATTCTCTTTGATTTCGGGACAATGCAAATAAACTGCATAGTGCCTTTGATGCTAAGAATGTCCTACCTGCCAGGAATGGTTATGGCAAGGTCCGGAAAGACATACCCCCCACTGCAAGCTTGGGAATGTCCAGTGAATAAAGGGACTTTTGGGCTAGGATATGAGCCCACTGATGAAGACCTGGCTGGAAGGACTGGGAGAATAAAGAAGAAGAGTGTACAGATGCGGCCTTACCTTTTGACTTTGAATGGTCACTTCTGCAAACCGGGAGAAACGATTCCTTATCGTGGCTTCCAAGAACCATTTTACTACCCGACTGCTAAGAAGATGCTGCTTGGGTTAGAAATATTTTCTGATGTCTGGGCCAACAAGCCCGAAACAATAACTGAACTGGAAGTGGAAGACTTCATGCAGCCCAGTCTCTTTGACGAGGTTGCGGTCATTACAGGAAATGATGGGAACCAAGACCTGCTGAGCCTGATCAAGCCGTACAAAGGGCCTCTCACCAACTGGTACGCCGAGGAGGAGCACGCTGCTGATAAACCCCCTCCCGAGTCAAACCTAGAGTCAAAGTCTGTAATCAAGTCCTCTACTGAGCTTGAGTCTAACCCTGAATGTGAAACCGAGTCAGAGTCCAGTTCCAGTTCTGAGTTGTCTGTGTCGGATTTAGAAAATCCAAACTTCAAATTTGATGTAATTTTTGAGGATGATTCCGTCCTAATCAATAAGAGCTTGCAAATTATTGGCTACCCCGCGTGTCTATCTTTCCAAGCATTCCCAAGCAAAAATAATGAAAATCAAATAAGTGAAATAAAAAATGAAAAAGAAAAAATAATAATTGGCAAAGAAGAAAATGAACATACATACATTGCATCTGACTGTGTGAACAGGGAACAGGTCATTGAATGCTTGAAAAAGTTTGCTGATTACTTCATGTGGAAGGCAAGTGACATCACGGGAATTGACTCGGCAATAGCGGTGCACAAGATCCCAGTATACCCTGAGGCTAAACCGGTAAAACAGAAGCTAAGAAGGCTGAAAACAGAATGCTCCTTGAAAATCAAGGAGGAAGTAGCCAAGCAACTGGAGAATAAGTTCATAGAACCCATTGCCTACCCGACGTGGTTAGCGAATATTGTGCCGGTGCCGAAGAAAGATGGCAAAGTCAGAATGTGTGTGGATTACCGGGATTTGAATAAAGCATGTCCGAAGGACGACTTCTCCCTGCCACATATTGACTTATTGGTGGACCGAATGGCTGGACACGAGATGGTCTCCTTGATCGATCTTGCTGCCGGATACAATCAAATAATGATGCATTTGCCAGACAAAGAGAAAACGACATTCATCACGGAGTGGGGAACCTACTGCTACAGGGTTATGCATTTTGGGCTCAAAAATGCTGGGGCAACCTATCAAAGAATGGCAACGATCATCTTCCATGACATGATTCACAAAGAAGTAGAAGTGTATGTGGACGATATGGTTGTTAAATCAAAAACAGCTAAAGAACATACAACAGCACTTGAGAAGTTCTTCCTTAGACTTCGAAAGTACAATTTAAAGCTTAACCCGGCGAAATGTCTGTTTGGAGCTACATCCGGAGTATTTCTAGGGCATATGGTCAGTCGGAAGGGCATAGAGATTGACCCTTCAAAAGCCAAAGCCATTCTGGAAATGCCAGCATCGAAGACGGAAAAAGAAGTTCGGGGTTTCTTGGGAAGACTACAGTAGATCAGCCGGTTCATCAATCAATTGGCTAATACTTGTGGTCCGATTTTCAAATTACTCAGGAAAGGAGTAGCCATCAAATGGAATGAGGATTGTCAGAAAGCTTTTGACCAAGTCAAGCAATATCTGTTATCCCCGCCAGTTTTACAGCCACCAAGGCTAGGAAAGCCTTTGCTATTGTACCTATCAGTGACAGAAGAAGCGATGGGTGCAATGCTAGCTCAACAAGCAAAAGATACAAGCGTAGAAAATGCCGTGTATTACCTCAGCAAAAGGATGCTAGACTACGAGCTAAAATACAATAAGATAGAGAAGTTGTGTCTGGCTCTAGTTTGGGCTTGTACAAAGCTGCAGCACTACCTCTCGTCCTACACCACATACGTTATTTCTGAATCGAACCCCTTGAAATTCCTTATGGAGAGGCCGGTTCTTGACAGTAAGATGGCTAAGTGGGTGTCAGTGCTCGCAGCCTATGATTTAAAATTTGTACAACGAAAGGCAGTGAAAGGTGGAGCCTTGGCTGATCAATTAGCAGAATTATTGGTCGAAGACCAAATGCCGGAGGTAGAATTTCCTGATGAAGACTTGTTGAGCTTGGAAAGTGAAGTCTGGGAAATGTACTTCGATGGAGCTTCAAACTACCATGGAAATGGGGTTGGAGTCGTATTCAAAACTCCTTGTGGAGAATACGTCCCAATCGCAGTCAAATTAGATTTCGACTGCACCAACAATGAAGCTGAGTATGAAGCTTGCATAAAGGGGTTAGAAGCAGCCCTAGAAAAGGAAATAAAGGTCCTCAAGGTTTTCGGGGATTCTAATTTAATAGTCTCCCAAGCTTTGAGAAAATGGAAAATTAAAGAAGAGCGTTTGGTTCCTTACCTACAACGCTTGGACGAATTGGCTCAGCAATTTGAGGATTTATCCTTCCACTACTTGCCGCGAGCCAAAAATCAGTTTGCTGATGCTCTGGCTACTTTAGCTTCCATGGTCAATGTAGAGGGGAATCAAATTACTCGACCTTTGACAGTTCGGCTGCAGAAACAGCCAGCACATATCATGAATTTGGGGGATGACAAGCCCTGGTATTGGGATATACAGAATTATCTTCAGAATGAAGCCTACCCGGAGGGATTCACCAAACTCAAAGTTTACCAGAGAAGAATGGCACGGCATTTTAATAAGAAGGTCAAAGACCGAAAACTGGAAGAAGGTTGTTTGGTCCTGAAGGAAATTAGACAGCCAATCATAGACCCACGTGGGAAGTTTCGTCCTCATTGGGCTGGACCCTATGTGTTGAAGAAAATATTGTCTGGCGGAGCCGTCATTTTGAATGATTTGGATGGTCTGTAATTCACGAATCTATGTAATTTAGATCAGTTAAAAAGATATTTTGTATAATAAGCATTGCATAATGTAAAAAAGAGCTACATTAGACCTGATTCTCCTCGAAAAAAAGAAATTATGTATTGGAGATATGTAGGCAACCCTCTTTGGGCGCGGTCTAAACATTAATGAGAAAATCATTTCATAATTCATTCTTCTTTGCCAAAAAAAAAAAGAAAAAGAAAAGAAAAAAAAAGAGAAAAACCCGCTAAGTCGAAAACCCGAAAGGGCGGCTTAGGCAAAAGTCGGGGCCCGCTAAGTTGAAAACCCGAAAAGGGCGGCTTAGGCAAAAATGGGTAGCTCGCTAAGTTGAAAACCCGAAAGGGCGGCTTAGGCAAAAATTAGAGCTTGAATAAATAAAGTTGGAAAATACTTGGAAAGCTTAAAAGTCGAATGACATTCCCAATTAAAGCAATAAAGTCAAACAGTCCGAAGTCAAGCAGAAAGCAAAAGAGTCCAAGAAAAATAAATAAATAATGAAGTCTAAGTCCAAGTCCAAAAAAAAAAAAAAAATGAAACATACATCCAAAGCCAAAGAACAAAATCCAAAATCCAAAGTCAAAGTCCCAAATAAAAAGTCAAAAAAGTCAAAATAAAGGAAAAAACAACAAAAGTCCAAAAGCCTATAAGAGTCTAGGTGTCCCATCGCCTCCGTGGGGCAACATCCTCCGAGTCATCCCTAGCTGCTGAACTCTCTCCAACCTCGCCTGTCCGGGGAGCCAACACAATCTCCTCATCAGTCCCAACCTCGTTATCAGCGTCAGCCTGAGCCCAACCTTCAAGTGCACTCAGTAGTGCGTTCCTCCTTGGCCTTTCAACCGGCCAGACAACGGCAATAAACCAGATCCGATACTCAAGAGAAGTCTGGACACCGGCAGGATTAGGTAAAGGCCTAACCATGTGATGGTCTCTAACCCAAGCCCTAAGGACGGCTCGGGTAACACCCGGAGTGATGGCTGAATCAGCTGAAGTGCCATCTACAATTGGGACAGTTTGGTCTCTCCCTATCTGCCTTAAAACGAACGAAGTACAGTACCAAGTACAGTGTGTAAGGCCTAAAAGGTAAACCCGAGTATGGCGAGAGCTAATTTGGATAAAACGGGTGATGCATACTAGGAAATGTACCACAGTACCTCATTTGGACCCAGCTCAATCAGCCATGAGGTCCATGCATCAGTAGACGGATGAGTGATCAAGATCCTCTGCATACGATACTGAGAGGGGTTGTAAGGCAAGAAAGTAGGAGCAGCAACCACTTGGAGGTGGTCCTCTAACCAAACCTGAGTAATGGATCCTTTCTATTACAAAGGAATGAACTAAAAGAAAGAAGAGACAAGAAGCAATAGGAGATAGACCATACCTCCCCAAATTGATCTTTTCTACCTTGGAGAGACTCTTAGTCCAATTGTGCATGCTATGGTTATAAAAGGGATTCATTTTTGAAAAAAAGATCAAAAATTGAAAAGAATTGAAAATTGAAATTGAAAAAAAAATCATGTTTTCTTACAAATCAAAGTGGATAATCATGCATACATATAAAATTTTCAGTACTAACCAAGTGCAGGTATAGTCAAAGTTCAGTATAGAAATACAGGCAAAAAAAAAAAAAACAAGAAAAATCTAGCAACCATGGCATCAGCGACGGGGCCTCCTCCTCCTCTGATCATCAAAGGCCCTCAGAGTCCAGGACGAAGAAAGTTCTTGCTGCATCCCAAGCATCAGCTCCATCATCTGACTGACCAAGCCGTTAGGAACCTGGAAATCATACAAAAAACACAAGTCAATATCAAATCTCTTATGAATCCTTTTTGTGAGAGATTTATCAGGCATTACCTCATTAATGTCCTCGGGAGGAAGATCCAAGCGATCCACATTCTCCAGGGAGACCTCCCGAAAAGCTAGAGTGCCATCAGGAGTATGGTAGGAAATGCTGTATGGAAGACGTAGGTTGGCCATGCCTGGATGAAGCGGCCCGGTAGCCTCTGAGATGGCCCGGGGAGCCCTGGAAGGACCTGATGGGCGACTAGGCCAAGCCTGAGACGGGCCCTCAACCGGAGTGGAAGAAGAAGGATCAGTCTAGGGCCTCCTCCTTGGAGTCCTGGTCGAGGGGCCTAAAGCCCGAGAAGAATGTGTGTTAAGAGGCTGGGAAGGTGCCTGAAAATCATCAAACCGAGATCCGATAGGCTGCATCAGAAACATCTTGCAGAACTCATCATAATCTCCTCCCAGAATGAACCCCACATGTGGGAAGCCCTCAATATGAGCGCGGTAAGCGTCATCTGCTTTCCCGCTCGCATGTCCTTGGGAGGGGGATGAGGGACGGAGCGGTAGCCTCTGATCTGAAAGTCTACTCTCTCGCCCAGATAATAGCGTCTCAAGACGGGATGTGACAAGACAACCCTCCGCCGGGACAAGGCCTCTGATCTCTGGAAATGGGGGTCAGCCTCAATCCAACTTTGAAGACGAGCATTCATCGCCCCCGCCTCAACCTATGAAAGAAGCAAATGTGTTAATAAATCCTTTTTATTTTCACATACTTAAAAAATTACAAGACACTTACCTGCTCCACGGTGCAAGTATCGAAGAAGGTCCGCAGGTCCCTTAACGACTTTCTGTGTCGAACAGTTTAGAGGTTTGTTCGGTACCACCTCCAAGCCAAAGGTACCAGCCCTAATCCAAGATCAGCATGAATCAGCTCCGGGCGAGTGTAAGGAAAGTACTCAAATGCCCAAGTCTGCAAAACAAAAGCAAGAATCAGTGAGGGAAAATCAATAAATAAACAGAAAAACACAGAAAGGGAGAATGTTCTTTACATTACCTCCCAAAAGTAGTAGGTCCCACTGAGTTTACAGTGGCCCCGACTCAGATCACACATGTCATCATACATGCGGCTCAGAATAGCGCCGGCCCAGTCGTACTTCTCAAGATGGGCCAGATTTTCCAAACTCTTCAATATGGAAGGATTAAACTTATCCTTCCTATTGGACCAGAAGGTCGAAGCGAACAGCAGCAACAAAGTGAATCTGGCCACCTGAGTAGCCGTCAGCTCTCCCTGCCTATATCTAGCATAAATGTCGGGGGCCTGGAGGGATAACCAACGTCTGGAAATGCTCAAAACGGGAGTAGTAGAGCTTGGCCAAACAATCCGGGGCAGGTCGATCCCTATCAGCTCAACCATCCGATCAGGAGAGACCTCAGTCCTCCAGTCATTATACAGCTCGATCGGCCGAATGCCAAAAGGAATCCCGGAGATCACCGAAAAATCAGTGGGGGTCATTGTCATCTCACCCCAAGGGAAATGGAAAGTATTGGTGGTGTCCCACCATCTCTCGGCCAACGCGCCCAGTAAGTCCTTGTAATTGTGCTGAGCCATCTCAAGATGTCTTAAAAAGTCCAGATGAGAGGGACTGATAATGGCTCCGACCGGGTTGTTGTGGTCGAGTATCTCGACTGGGATTTCAGCAATAGAGGTCTCGCCTACGTCCAATCTAATGTGTGGATCCTAAAAGGTAAAGCAGTCTAAGAGTTATTCATTGGTTCCTTACTAAGGGTAATATCTTAATTCTATCCTAGCATGCATGCTAATAAAACAGTAAGTGCAGAAACATAAAAAAAAAAAAAAAAAGTTCACATTTTGGCCCTTAAGGCCCAAAAATTCCCAATTTGGCCCCAAAGGCCCAAAAGTTCACAATTTGGCCACAAAGGCCCAAAAGTTCACATTTTGGCCCCTAAGGCCCAAAAGTTCACATTTTGGCCCCTAAGGGCCAAAAATTCCCAATTTGGCCCCAAAGGCCCAAAAAATGCCCAATTTGGCCACAAAGGCCCAAAAGTTCACATTTTGGCCCCTAAGGCCCAAAAATTCCCAATTTGGCCCCAAAGGCCCAAAAGTTCACAATTTGGTCATAAAGGCCCAAAAGTTCACATTTTGGCCCCTAAGGCCCAAAAAATGCCCAATTTGGCCACAAAGGCCCAAAAGTTCATATTTTGGCCCCTAAGGCCCAAAAAAAAAAAGAAAAATAATAAATAAACAAATAAAAGTGAAAGGGAGCTTACCTGGGCATAGACGCCAGTTATGGAGGCGTGAGTGTCAGCATCCGCCGTGACATTGACTTCGTCGAGGGAAATCCCTAGAGACTCCAGAAAATCCTCGTCGCTAAGATCTGAGGAAACCATGGAGGAAGGAAGCTTTGAAGCTTTGGAAATTGAGAGAATTTTGAGAGAGATCTTTGAGTTGGAAAGTTTAAAATGAATGTAGAAGTGAAACTTTAGCTATTTATAAGGAAATAGCCAAAAGGCGGGTCTTCTGGACGCGTCCGATTTTCGCCTTCAAAATTTATTTTTCAGACAACCACCGACGCCCATAAATCATTTTTATGGTTGCCGGTGGGGGGCAACTGTGAATACTCAAATTTTGAGGCTCAAAAAGCCTGTTTTCCCGGACTGCAAACAGTCCGGCCGGACCGGAGGCCATTTGGAAAAGTTTTAGTTTTCCTTCCTTATTTAGGAGTAGCTAAATACAGTCCCTCCACGGCGGCAGCTACCGCCCTCCAGCCCGGGTTTTCCTATAAATACAGCCCCGATTCGTCATTTTTACTCACTCGGTCTGTGTTGACGGACGCTCTCTTCTCCCCTACGCTCCTTGCGGTTCTTTTACTGCTTTTCTGCATTTAGTGTAGGCTGTTATTACTCTGCTGTTGTGATATTTGGTCACTTAATTAAATTAATTTTAATTAAATATTCCCCAAACGAGGAGCTTAATCTGGAATTTTCAAGCTGAAGCTAAGAAGCGGCCGCCGATTAACTCAGGTAATAACGAAACTCTGCCCATTTAATTTCAGCATTTTGTGCATATTCTCTTCTACTCCAATTCTGAATTAAACTGCTGCATAAATGTATTCACGTCATCAATTTGGCAAATAAACTGCCTCAATTAAATATGATTAAGCTTAAATGCCCGGTTAATTAATAATCGTAGTGTTAAAGCCGAAATCCGACAATATTGGCTAAAGTATCTGGTCAATTAATGACTACGGTATAATCGCCTTTATTTCGAACAGTCCGGCTTAAGTCCAATTAATCAATAATTGTGGCTAAATAGCCTTAATTAACCACATTTTTTTTGGCAATAAATTGCTTATATTGCAATTCAATTAATCACTTTTGGCAAACAAATTGCCTATAAATAAGATTATCCATTTTTAGCGACAAATTGCTTAAATCGAAGCTTTGGAAAAAACCCTTGAATTAATCAATCTTTTGGCTAAAAGCCTTAAATCAATCAATTTTGGCCACAATCGCCCAATCAACACTTTTGTCAAACAAATTGCCTAAATCAACCCATTTTGGCTAAAAGCCTTCAAATAATCACTTTTGGCAAACCAGTTGCCTAAATCTCATCAACTTTTGGCAAACAAATTGCCTAAATCAATCTTTTTGGCTAAAAGCCTTAAATTAACACTTTTGGCAATAAACGCCTAATCAAATCAATCAATTCTTGGCAAAATGCCTGAACAAAATGCACGAAGCATACACACACTCATGCATTAAGCATACCCATTCAAAGCCCTTTAAAAAAGGCCTATCGAACTACGTTGACTTTGATCTTCCATTTAAACGGAAGTACGTAGGCACGTTTGGGGTTTAATCCCGAGTGGCAAGTCGAAATCACTTAAACATTTTATTGGTCCAATTACATCATTTACCCTGCAAAGCATTCATTCATTGGTTAGTTCATCAACCTGACATGGTCTCGGGATCCACCTCGGGTTCGCAAACTATGCCTTAAGCATTGGGATAATTAATCTAGTAATTAGGTTAATTAAAATTGGAGTCAACTTAGGGTTTTTTCCTAGTTTACCCTAAAATAATTAAACAAGGTGGCGACTCACACATTCACGTGCATTTCTGCCCTTAGTCATATTCATTTTATGCCTTATTTTTGGGGGAGGGGTTCACAAGTACCATTAGTATCTAAGGCAACCATCTCCTCTTTCATTGCTACACACCAACCAGGATGGTACAAAGCTTGGACAACAATTTTAGGGATAGAGACAGAGTCTAGGTTACTTACGAAACAACGAGATGAAGGAGAAAGATGATCATAACTAACAAAAGAAGAAATAGGATAGGTACACATGCGTTTACCTTTTCGAAGAGCAATGGGAAGGTCAAGGTCTAACGGAGCAGTGGATGGCACAGGCTCAGGTTAAGTGGAGGGAACTAGATCTTCTGTTGAAGCAGTAGATAGGGGAAGTGAGTCAAGAGTTCCTAGTCTCCTGGAATAAACCTGTTCAAAATGAGGGCGGACAGATGCTGGTGCAGGAGGTGAATAGGAGGAGCAGACGCTGTAGTAGGAGCAGGTGCAAGTTCAGGAACAGGAACAAGAGCAGGAGCAGGAGAGCTAGGAAAATGTTGGATAGCGTAGACTAAAAACTCATCATCCTCCCCCTCACTCTTATATATAAGAGAAGGAAAAAATGGAGTATTCTAAAAAAATTTGACATCGACAGAAATAAGATAACAGTCAAGATCGGGAGAGAAACAACGATATCCCTTTTGATGCCGAGAATACCCAAGGAAAATACAACGAAGGGATTTTGGATCTAATTTGGAAACCTGTGGACGAACATCACGAACAAAATAAGTACAACCAAAAATACGAGGTTCAATAGGGAATAAAAGTTTAGAAGGAAACAAGACACTATAAGGAATTGCACCATTAAGCACAGAAGAAGGCATGCGATTAATCAAAAAACATGCAGTAGAGACAGCATACACCCAAAAATGTTTAGGAACCTTCATTTGAAATAGGAGTGCCCTAGCAACCTCAAGAAGATGTCGATTTTTTCTTTTTGCAACCCCATTTTGAGAAGGAGTATCAACATAAGATGTTTGATGAAGAATACCATTCTGTGAAATATAAGATTGGAAGGAACTAGATAGATATTCTTTAGCATTGTCACTTTGCAATGTGCAAATAGAGGTATTAAATTGATTTTTAATCTCAGCACAAAAGGAACAGAAAATAGAGAATATATCAGAACGATTTTTCATTAAAAATAACCAAGTAACACGAGAATAATCATCCATAAAAGTTACGAAATATTGAAAGCCAGTTTTAGAAATAACAAGACATGGACCCCAAACATCAGAATGAACTAACTCAAAAGGGGATGAAGCCCGTTTATTGACTGGAGGAACTGAAGGTAAATGATGATGTTTAACAAATTGACAAGATTCACATTCTAAAATCGATAAAGACTGAAACTGCGGACATAACTTCTTTAAAGTAGTCAATAAAGGATGACCCAAACGACAATGAACCTCAAGAGGAGAGAGAGCACCAACACAAGCCAGAGATGATGAAACTTGTTCATCCAGAAGATAAAGGCCACCAGACTCATGTCCTCTACCAATAATCCGCTTCATCAAAAGATCCTGAAACACACAATAGGTAGGATAAAATTTAACACAACAATTCAGTAGATGAGTAATTTTGCTAACAGATAATAGATTGAAAGAAAAACGAGGCAAACAAAAAACAGAAGACAACGGAAGAGATGGGATGGGATTGGCATTGCCAATACACTTGACAGAAGATGTGGACCCATCAGCTAGAATAACATGACGATTAAATTGTTCAGGTTCTTAACTAAGGATAAGAGACTAGGGTTACCTATCATATGATCTGTGCAACCAGAATCAATGACCCACTCTGATGAGGTAGTCATAAGACATGTAGTAGGAGTACCTGAATTGGCAGTAGCAGTAATTGAGGAATCAGTAGACTTAGAAAAATGGTACCTAGAGAGCTCAGCATACTTTGCACAGAAATTGTTACAGTGTTCTCAGAAGAAGCAATTGCAGAATCTTGAGTGGCCATATTTGCCCTTGGGGGCTTATTTATCAGTTTCTTACAATACCGTTTAGTGTGACTAGGTTCATGGCAACAACGGCAGATAAGAATGCTTGCCTCCTGATTAATTAGTCCATTACTACGGTTATGTCCTCCTCTTCCTCTGTTTCCTGGTTGTCTAACTATTTAATTACGACTCACAAGGGCACTATTATCATAAGGGGAAGGGGTATGAGAACCTTCAGTACATAGTAATCTAGCAAAAGTCTCCTGAAGAGAGGTAACGTCACTGCCTGAAAGAACCTATGATTTGGCAGTTTCAAAAGTCGGAGCAAGACCTGCAAGAAAACTCATTACAGCCATTTATTCTCGCTGAGTCTGTTGAACCTTAATATCCGGGCTGAATGGCAATAAAACATTAAGTTCCTCACAAATCTTCTTAAATTCCATGAAATAAGCTGTGATGGGCTTATCTTACTGGTCGGCCCGATAAAATCCTTTGCAGACCTCATACATACGGGATAGATTACCTTTTCCCGAGTACAAAAATTCAAGATAATCCATCAGTTCCTTAACAAACTCACAATGATTAATTAAACCAATTACCTCACTGTCAATCGAATTTCGAAGCTGTAAAAATAATCGAGCATCCTCTCTAAGCCAGATTTGCCTAGCAGCTCCTTCAGGTGGATCATTGGTCAAGTGGTCATCCTTATCCAAACTATGAAAATATATACGAACTGTTTTACTCCATGCCAAAAAATTAGAGCCAGTAAGTTTATGTTTCGTTATTTTATTTAGTAATGGCACCACATCAGTGATGACAGGTTTTGATTCGGAAGTCCTCGGTGGAGTAGTCGTCATGATTTGTGATGAAATGCTAAAAAACAAATGTAGCACAGCAAAGGAAAACTATGATTCTTGGTAACTTGATAGCAGAATAGCAAATAGGCAGCATCACAATATAAATTCACAAATTCAGACTGTACTCGGCAAGGCAACAACAAAGGTGTAGCACAAAAAACACCACAAAAGTCAAAGAGAGCCGACGCAACACACTGAGTTGCACTGTACTGGCAGAATCAACGCCGAAAACTGAGAGCCGGTTATAGGAGATGGCCGGACGCTCCCTCACGCACCGGCGCTTGAAGAAGGGCAGAAACTTTGAGTGGCGTGTGAAGCCCACTCGCGAGGATTCCAGTGATCGGATTTGGAGGGAAAGCCGATCGGCAACCTATCCTTCTTCCTTGGGTGGCGGTGAGACAAAAAGACCAGCCTATGTGGGTGACCTAGACTGGCAGTCACCTAAAAAAACCCTCTGCCTATAGTTTCAACGCAAAAAAGAGTAGAGAAAGAAAAGAAAAAAAAAGAAAATAACGAGCCCAGGGGGCTCTGATACCATGTAGAAGAATGTGGAAAATTATTGTTGTATATTTTCATCAATAGGGTCACATATATATACATATACAGGATACTATAAACTTATTAGGAATCTAACTCCTAACAGAACTCTATTTACAACTAGTCCTTAAAAGATATATTGATCTATAGAAGTCTATTGCTGAGCATATTGAGCATGTTAGGTTAGTATTGATAACTTTGAGAGCTGAAAAGCTATATGCTAAACTACAAAAATGCACTTTTTGCATAGATAGGCTTGTTTTTCTTGGTTTTGTTGTGAGTGCATAGGGGATTGAAGTTGATGAAGAGAAGGTCAAAGCAATTCGAGAATGGCCAACTCCAAAATCTACTTCTGAAGTGAGGAGTTTTCATGGCTTGGCAAGTTTCTATAGGAGGTTTGTGAAGGACTTCTCTACTATAGCAGCCCCACTCATGGAGGTGGTAAAGAAGGAAGTTGGGTTCGAATGGGGGGAAGCACAACAAAGGGCATTTGATACTTTAAAATCCATTCTTTGTTCTGCTCCTATTTTAGTTTTACTTGACTTTGATAAAACATTTGAGATTGAGTGTGACGCTTCTGGTGTAGGTATTGGTGCAGTGTTGATGCAGGAGAGAAAGCCTATTGCTTATTTCAATGAGAGACTTAATGGAGCGCAACTTAACTATTCAACCTATGATAAGGAGCTATATGCTCTAGTGAGAGCATTGGAGGTATGGCAACATTACCTTCTACCCAAAGAATTTGTCATACACACTGACCATGAGTCTTTAAAGCATCTTAAGGGACAATGTAAGTTGAATAAGAGACATGGTAAGTGGGTTGAATTCATTGAACAGTTTCCTTTTGTGATTAAATAGAAGTAAGGGAAAGAAAACATGGTGGCTGATGCACTTTCTAGGAGGTATGCTTTAATTACTACTCTTAATGCTAAGTTGTTAGGATTTGAGTATATAAAATCCTTGTATGTTGATGATGATGACTTCAGTCTTATTTGGAGTGCATGTGAGCGTGGGGCTTTTAACAAGTTCTTTAGGCATGAGGGGTTTTTATTTAAGGGAAATAAACTTTTTATACCCAAATGTTCTATACGTGAGTTGCTTGTGTTGGAATCACATTTTGGGGTACTTATGGGGCATTTTAGGATTCATAAGACATATGATATGCTTGCTGAACATTTCTTTTGGCCACATATGCGTAGAGATGTAGAAAAACTGTGTGGTGTTTGTATTGCATGTAAGCAAGCTAAGTCTAAATCTATGCCTCATGGCCTTTATATGCCTTTACTTGTACCTACTTTGCGTTGGACTGATGTTTTTATGGATTTTGTGCTTGGATTGCCCAGAACAAAGCGTGGTAGGGATAGTATTTTTGTTGTTGTGGACAGGTTTAGTAAGATGGCACACTTCATTGCCTACCATAAGAGTGATGATGCTATCCATGTTGCTGAGTTATTTTTCAGGGAGGTTGTGAGATTGCATGGGGTGCCACGCACCATAGTCTTAGACCATGATGCCAAGTTCCTCTTTCATTTTTGGCATGTTTTATGGAGTAAGCTTGGTACGAAGTTGCTATACTCTACTACTTGTCATCCCCAGACGGATGGCTAGACTGAGGTAGTCAATAGAACTCTAGGTACTTTGCTTAGAGCGGTGATTAGTAAGAATCTAAAAACCTGGGAGGATTGTTTTCCTTTTATTGAATTTGCTTATAATAGGTCTATACATTCTTCTAGTGGTTATAATCCATTTGAGCTTGTGTATGGTTTTAATCCTTTGACTGTGCTTGATTTATCTCTTTTGCCTTTGCGTGAAATTGCTAACTTGGATGGTGAAAAGAAGGCTGAATTGGTCAGGGAGATACATGCTAAGGCCAGGGCTCATATAGACATGAAGAACAAAAGCTATGCTAACCGTGCCAATAATAGAAGGAGGCGTGTGGTATTTCAACCTGGAGATTGGGTTTGGGTGCACATGAGGAAGGAAAGATTCCCAAACCAAAGGAAGGGAAAGCTTGCTGCCCGAGGTGATGGGCCTTTTCAAGTGTTGGAAAGGATCAATGACAACGCCTACAAGATTGATCTACCAGGTGAGTATGGCGTGTTTGCTACCTTTAATGTTTCTGACCTTTCTTTATTTGATTATGATTCAGATTTGAGGACAAATCTTTTTGAGGAGGGAGGGAATGATACAAATCAAGGGAGCAAGACGAAGGACCGTCTAGCTCTACCTGCTGGGCCAATCACAAGAGCTCGTGCAACCAAGTTTTGAGCAGCCTTGAATGCATTTGTTCAAGAACAAATCACATTGGAGCTTCAAGATCATAGTTATGCAAGATGTGAGGTTGAACTTGAGGAAGCACCAAAGTTTGTTATGGTGCTTGAGGCATGCAAAGAGGCTGCCCATTGATGCATTTTACATGTTCTATACTTAGGCAAATTTAGAAGGATGTTATTTCATTATGAGCTTAAGTATGGGCTGTGTAGGGCCTCTGGCCCAGTTGTTCTATTTTGTTTAAATTCTTTTAATGGACTTAATTAATTAGTGTAAGGCTGGTTGAGCTTATTCTCTAGAGTTGGGCCAGCCCTAGATTAGTTAATGTTTAAGTCAGGCTTGTTTTAAATTAGTTAGCTTGGGCTTGTATTTAATTAAGCCCAATTGGGCCATATTCGATTTAGGCCTGGACTAGCTCAAGTTAATAGCTAAATTAGGTTTAGCTTAGGTTATATATATTATTTTATAAGAGCTGCACGGTAGCCAACATCAAGTTTAATCAAAAACGAAAACTTTTTTCTTTATTCTTTCAAGAACAGATCGTGTTCTTCATCATTGTATGAATGCAACCAAATTATCCTTAGTAATTAAGATTGTGAGTTCTACAAGATTAATTGCGCCAAGAATTTCAGAGTTATTTTCAAGAGTACTTGAAGGTAAGTTTCTGATTCTTGTTTTAAATTCCTAGCTTTCTCTCTTCAAGAGTACTTGGGGGTTTAAGGGATTGACGGGTACTTCCGTGATTGCATGCTTTCCTCTAGGTTTTCCTTGTTAATTTGCAAGAGTACTTGTTAATTAGCTAGGGTCGTATTACCGCATGACACTATCACTTATATTATTCTGGAGGACGTTCCGGATCATTGGCCCAAGTATCCCGAGAGCGTGTCGATATCTCCCCTTTTCTTTCTATTTGTTCAATTCTTATTCCTTGTCTGGTTTACTAACCTTGAACTTTGTGTCTGATCGTGTAGCCTCCTCTAGGTTGGTGCAAGGGGGTGACTGTCCGGTTTGGTTAGCTTCATGGGGCGCTGTCCTAGACTCTAACCCAGGAGAGCTTCCTGAGGAGCCAGGTCAAGGCGTTGCGAGAGGAGCTCCGACACTGTTGATGTCTCCAGCTGCCGCTTGTTAATTTTTTTTGCTTTTTAGGATAGGCCTCTAGTTTAGCCTCGAGTGGTCTCTGTACTAAATTCTTAGCATCTTTTGGTCTGATATCGTTTTAGATGTGGTATCTTCTTTTGTAAAACTTGGCCATCTCTATTTATAAGATTATCAAATTTTATTTCTTCGTATTTGATATGCTTGTTCTCCTTCACTTTACGCTGAATGCTTGAACTGCAATTTGCACTTATTGCACTAATTTCTCTTTATCAACTATCTTGATTATTCTGACTTTGGCACTAACTTGCATGTTTCAAGGACTTTGCATTGATTGCCTATTTTGACTGACTGCTTGAACTCTAATTTGCATTGATTGCCTATTTTTTTTTTTTATTTTGGCACTGATTCTTCTGACTTTGGCTTTGGCTACTCTGTTTTGAACTGTGATTGCATTGATTGCCTGACTTTTCTGATTTTGGCACTAACTGTCTTAATTATTCTGACTTTGGCACTGATTGCCCTGCCTTGTAGTGTAGTCTACACGGATTGTCTGTTTTAACTGTGACTGCATTAATTGAACTAATTTTTTTTTTATTTTGGCACCGACTGCCCTGATTATTCTGACTTTGGCAGTGGCTGCCTTATTTGAACTGTGATTGCACTGACTGTCTGACTTTTCTATTTTTGGCACTAATTACCCCGATTATTCTGACTTTGGCACTAGCTGTCCTGTTTTGAATTGTGACATTGATTGTCTGACTTTTCTAATTTTGGCACTGATTACGTTACTTGTTTTGACCCTGACATTGACTACCCTATTTCATTGCTTCGATAGCTGACCTGAAATTCATGGTTAATGGATAAAATAATATGGATGATGCAAGACAACCAATTCTGAGTCTCGGCTTGACTTCTGAGTAAGTTCTTTGAAGTTTTGTAGGCCTAGTTTGCCAAAATAATTAATTTTTGGGTTTGGATACTCAACTTTTGTGAAAATTCATTTAATTAGCGATTTGAAAATTCGACTTTTGCCAAAATGATTAATTTTTATTTGAAAATTGCATTTTTCATTATTTGTTTTGAGGAATTGTCAAAAAGTGGGGATTTTTTAGAAAAATTTAGGTTTCCTTGAAAATAGGGGTGATCGGTATTGAGGCGGCCCCTGTTAGTACCGATGATGTCCTTGCCAGTATCGGCAGGGAGGCCACCAACAGGCCTTTCTGATACTGGCATTGGGCTGATTGGTACTGGCGCTAGGCCGATCAGTATCGACATCCTACACAGGCTAGGGGTTGGAGGCCTATATATGCGTCATTTAAAGCCAAAAAACAAAGTTGTTTTGCACCTACAGCTCGATTTTTTCAAAATTTCAAGCACTTGCCCAAAAGATGGAGCCATTTATCAGTCATAGCATGCAAATATGGACCAAAAATTGGAAAAGATCGACAAAATTAATTTAAGCCGGCACAGTATGGCTTCTTTGGTGACTTTGAAAGGCTTGCTAGTTGACTAGGCTTTTATGGATGCTTGTCTACATTTGTGGGACCCAAAGGCTCGCGTTTTCCGGTTTGGCATGCACTACGAGTATATGTGCTCGACCTATGAGGAGTTTGCAACACTTTTGAGTACTGACTCAGAGAGGGCTCCGGTGGCTGCACCAACTAGGTTTGGGTTTTTTAGGACCTTCATGAGGATGTTAGGCCTATCTATGGAGGAGGCTAGGGGGCTGGTTAGGGATGACCAGACTAATTTGGCAATGCTTATCGAGTGGTATCTGGACTCGCTAGATTTTGTTGATTTAGAGTTTCAAAGGTTCAGGACTAGGGCTCTAGTTTTCTGTTTAGTGAACAATTGGGTATTGATCGGTCCAGTTGGTTAGGGCGATTTGAGCGTGGTTTATCTGGTCTTGTAGAAAGAGCAAGGGGCAGGGATAACCAACATAGCTTTGGCTGAAACCATCCTAAGCCTTGACCGAGCATGCAGGGTTGATGGGATCTAATCTGCTAGCCCAATCCTGCTTTAGCTAAACATTCTCGAACTAGCTTAACTTGAATTTGGTTTTGGTGCTTTCTGAGAAAGGCTTTTAGATTTTAGATAGAGACTGTTTGCATATAAATGCCTGTTTAGGGTTTGTTTTCATACTGCCCCTGAGCAACCCCAAAAACGTGTCTTTTATTTTTGATGAAAAAGGGTGACAAAACGTTTTATGGGATGCGATGCCGATAAATCGATCTTATAAAACATTTTGAGTCGCCACCCATTTTTTCGGAAATGGGACCGTTTCCAATTTTATTTTATAAAAATGACTCCATTCAAACCCAATTCTATTTAAGGCCAAGTTATTTTAAAGGACTGGTCAGGCGCACCAAGTGCGATTCTGGGTAAGGGAATTGGGTACGCCGGCCCGTTGGAAGCCGACGCCCGGAAAATCCGGCTTCTTTTAACCTATGATTTCTAATTTATTTTAGTTAGAAAAGCCAATTTATTTATTTAAACCCAACCCGACTGAATCGAACTGAGTTCCTATATGGAAAATTAATTAATCATCCCAATCAAGTTCATTTATTGCATCCATAATCATCCAAATCATCCAAACCATCCAAACCAAAATAATTAAACCAAATAAATAAAAGACCCGCTCTTGCCTTATGGTTAAAGGCGGGCCACAAACCGAACCTAAAAATACATTCTATCCAATTTGAAATCAAACCCAATAACCCTTAAACCAAAATCATGCATAACTACATTTTAATACCCTAAACTTAATTAAATTGCAATCTGTTCACAGTTGGTCATTTTCGGATTTATTGGAAAAATTAGATTTTATTTTGTACCAAAAATTTATTATTTATTAAAAAGACAAAAATCGTTTTTGGAACCCTAGAACAGTCGCGTCACGCAGCTGTTCTATGAAGAACAGGTGCGTGACGGATCCAATAGCTGCATGACGCAGCTGCTCTGGTCCGTGTTTACTTTTCAAACGACTTATTTACATCATCCTTTTATTTAAACATGCTTTAATAAGATCTAAAAACAACCAATAATGAACAAACTGCCGTTTAACTAAGACTAAACTACTAAAGCGTTAATAAAATAAATAACAATGGACAAATAAATAAAAATACAAAGAAAGGTTTAAGAGAATTACCTAACCCTCAGACTGAGGATTGTAAACAGCTTGAACGCCTTAAAGAATGAAGGTTAAGGGGTTCCAGAAGCTTTATCACAAGGATTTAACGCTCACTCTTTTCTCTCTTACTTTTTCTTCCTTTTATGATTTTCGTTTTTAACCTAATGGCTGTTTTTCTTCAAGGGAACTCAGAAGAGTCTCCAGAGAGAAACTTAGCCGCAAGTGTGTGTTTTTGACGCCCTAAAAACCAGTCCCGAATAAGAGATAAAACGATGTATTTATAGAAGTAGGGCGACAGAGGATAGCTGCGTCACGCAGCTTACGGCTGCGTGACGGACCCGATAGCTGCCTGACGCAGCTCACTTTCTGGACCGCTGCCATGTACTCAGACAGAATGAAAAACCGTTATGTCGGCATTCACGGTGACGTCATCTAGATTGGAGTTGCGTGACGCAACTGACAGTGCCATCACACACCTGATAGCTGCGTGACGCAACTCTTATGCAATCCAGACATACTTAAGTTGGTCTAATTTAAATCCTTGGATCAAAAGACTTCTAGATAGAAATAACCCTTCATTCTGCATCCTTGTATCCTCACTGGGTTAGGTGGGGGCATAAAGACACGCGTCAACAGGGTTTAGAGAGAGGGGGAAAGTCTAATCTTGCATGCCTTTAGGAGAGGGCTTAAGTTTTTAGGCTAGGGTAAAGCTGAATCTGTTTGATTTTCTGAAAGTTTTGCATGTGAATGCCTATTTAATTTCTGTATTTTGGTGCAATGTCTGATCTTGTAGGTTTGGCTGAGGGATCAATTGAGGGTAAATGAGGCACCATGAAGCCACCCATATTGAGCCATCTCAATATAGATCTAGGTGACTCGTGGTGATGCTCGAGTATGAGGATGAGTGTCTACAGTGGCTGCTGGCACTGAGGTCGGATCAGATTTTGTGCATACACTGATTTCACCTTGGGTTACTATGGCTATATTTGGCAGTTGGTCCAGAGGGGCTCATGTGGTTAAGGCTAGAGTTTCTAGAGGTAGGACTACTGCATATGAGGCTTAATGGATAGCTGAGCATGGTGATCGAGAGAGAGAGAGCATAGAGCAACTCTCACTCAAGAGATTGACGCTAAACTCCAAGTGGCTATTGAGACTGTCCTAAACTCTACCAGACAGGCTAACCTAGAGGATTCTAACGACTTGAGGGACATCCATCCGAAATGACATAGATGGGCCTCCTAGACCTTTAGTGTATGTCGACCTTATTTTTATAAGGTAGGATTTTTTACTCTCGATTTTTTTACTCGGCCTGTATTTTTGTGAGGGATTCTAGATATATTGCTGACCCATGATGTATAGAGGGTACAGTTGACACACTGGATGTTTTAACACTATAGATAACAGACATAGATAATTGACACAAATAGATGACAAAGATAGATGCATAGATGATAGGGCTTTTGTTATTTGCTTTTTACATAACTTGTACTGATTAGAGAGGTATGTAAAAAGGGATCATATTGACACTTCTGGTTTGAAAAGGAAATTCAATTTTAACTTTTATGAGATTGCTGCTTTTACCTTAATTTTTGCCTAAACTGCCCTTATGAGTTTTTGATTTAGCAGGCTGCCCTAACTTTTGCCTAAGCGCCCTTTTGGGTTTTCGACTTAGCGAGCTTATATTGATTTTACCTAACCCGCTTGCCCTTGTATGTTTTCAACTTAGCTATATTAATTTTTACCTGAATCGTCCTTTGCAGGTTTTCGATTCAACTTTTGATTGATTTTTTTTCTTTTTTTTTAGTTGGCACCAAAAATCCAGAATTTTCTTGAAAAGGGGCAAAATATATTTTTATATTATTGTGACCACACCCACAGGCTGGACTACCAATGTATCTCGTACTTTTGAAACATATTTCGGGAGTCAGGTTACCGTAGTTCTAATTGACAACAGTGGCATAAAGGGGATAACAATTTTGGTGCTAATGCCTAGATGCATTCACACAAAGTATCTCTTCAGCTGATCCAAGTTGCATGGATTAGTGAACTCACTGCCATCAATATCTGATAGGATCTCTGGACAGGATTTTCTTCCAGATGTAGGGGCCTGTCCAGTTTGGCCTGAATTTAGCCCGAGTATCTTGCATAGGACCTCTGATTTCCTTGAGCACAAGACACCCTTCTTTTAGTTTGTGATCCGAGATTCTCTTATTAAAGTGCTTGGTTATTCTCCGTTGATGGCTCTCGATCTGATTAAGATCCTCTAGCCTCTTTTCATTGATAGTGTTCAACTGATTGTGATAATTCTAGGCCCATTCTGCTTCGGGCAATTGACTTTCTCGCATGACCTTAGCTGATCGAATCTGAACTTTAATAAGGAGGACTGCTTCCATCCCATAGTCTAGTGAATATGGCGTTGTCCCAGTTGGCATTCTGACGGAGGTTCTGTATCCCCATAATGCAAATGGTAGATGCTCATACCAATTTCAGTGATTACTGGTCATGTTTTGGAGCATGTTCTTGATGGACTTATTAGCCACTTCAACCGCTCCATTGGTTTGAGGCCTATATTGTGAAGATCGATGATGCTGAATCTTGTACTTAGTCATGAGAGTGGAAACCTCTTTCTGAAAGTGAGATCATTATCTGATATAATCTTAAAAAGATCCCATATCTACATATGATATTCGTCTAAATGAACTGGGCTACTTTTCTAGAGTTGAGAACACAATAGGAGGCGGCTTCTACCTATTTGGTGAAGTAGTCAACGGCTACCAGGATGTACTCGTGCTGGTTGGATGAGTGTGATTCTGTCAATCATATCAATTTCCCATGTTGCAAAGGTCCATCGTGTAAAGATGGGATGAAGAGCTATAGGGGGCATTTTCTGAAGCTTGGCATAAATCTAGCATGTATGACATTTTTGGATGAACTTGGCGTAGTCTGATCATATGGTGAGCCAATAATAACCCTGATTGGTGATCTTACGAGCTAGAGCCATTCCGTTCATGGGAGGGCCTTCTTCTATGCCATGTACCCACTCCATTATCTGTTGAGCTTCTTCTTCTGTCACACACTTAAGATGTGCCTGATTCCATGTTCTCTTATACAGAATACCATCCTTGTAAAGGCAGCCTTTTGACAACTCCCGAAGAGTCCTCTTATCATATTTAGAAGCACCCTCGGGATATTCTTGTTTCTCTAACCAGATCTGAATATCCCAAAACCATGACTTGCCATCGGCGAGTTGGAAATTGTAGCAGTAGGCTGACTGTTGGTGAACATGAATATCAAAGGGCTTGATAACCATATATGGGCTGACATCGACCATCAAGGCAAGAGTAGCTAGTGAGTCGCAAACTGATTCTTGGTCCGAGGTAAGTAGTGGAAGGATAACTCTTCAAACTGTTGAGCTAATCGATGGCAGTTCTTCAAACTGTTGAGCTAATCGATGGAGGCGCTGAAGGTAAGGAACCAAATGCTGCTCTTTGATTTTCCATTTTTTCAATGCTTGGGAGACTATCAGGATGGAATCCCCATACGCTGTTGGGCGCTTGATATGAAACCTTAATGTGGCTTCTAACCTGTCAATACATGCTTCATACTCCGCTTCATTTTTTATGACCTGGAGTAGGGGTGTCAAAATGGGTTAGCGTGTCAGGTTTGACACGGATTCACCTAACACGCAACACGATTAAGGTCAACACGACACGACCCATTTAATAATCGTGTCAAATTTGTCAACATGAGCACAACACGAAAATTAGACAGGTGACACGAACACTACATGTATAACCCATCTAATATTATAAGAAGATTAAGTGGGTCGTGTTGACCCGTATACGACATGTGTAACCCATCTAAGCTCATAAGCAGGTTAGGTGGGTCGTGTGAAACTGTACACGACTCACCTAACCTGCCTATGATACTTTTAACCTATTTAACTCAAATCATATTTAAAAATAAAATTTCATACATAAAATGCATAAATTCTTCAAGATTCATAACTAAAAATTAAAAAATATATATATAACAAAAAAGTTTAAATAGGACACAAGAACATAAAAGCTCAAATTAAATAATAACCACCATTCACATTGTTCTAAAATAAACATATATAAATATAATCTAAACTGCAGAGTTAGAGGAGGAAGGACAAATATCAATTAATTTATGTGATTCCATAGACTCCAAATTAAGCCCATAATATCTTTTGTAAGTTCTTCCAACTCCAATTTATTTGCATCTACAAAGTAAATAAGATAAAATTAATTAGTAAAGTTGAAGCAAGTAAAGTGAAAATCTCAACATTTAAATTGATACTTAAGAATGAGATACCTTGATCTCCAAATAGTCAATCTCTAGTACACAACAAGGCTTCCACCACATCCAGTTTAAGCGCACTTCTATATTAATCAAGAACTCTCCCACTATTGCTAAATGCACTTTCAGGAGCAAATGTAGTTATAGGAATAACTAAAACATCACGAGCCATAGCAGCAATTTGAGGATACCTAAATTAGTTTCCTTTCCAATATGATAATATGTCTATTTTAACCCTTCTATCTACCCTTGGCTCATCAAGATAAAGCTTAAATTGACTCTTTTTCCGAATAATATCATTCATACCAACAGAGTCATATTCCTACAAATTTTTACATGAAATTACATTAATTAATACATAACAAGCTTTTAATTACATAAAAGGAATAAAGAATATGAAGTTATATAAGAAATACCTCAAACATATGGTTGGCAATAGCAGATCAACTGCCTGATCATCTAGTCTTTGCCTCTATTTTGTTATAGAAGATCCACTACTTGTCTCACAAGTCATATTGTGCAAATTTCCATCAACATTATACTCAAACAATAGAGATAAGAGCTCGTTCTTAATTTTCAAAGCCTCCTCCATCCACTTATCACCAAAGATCTTCTTATAACACCACTCAACAAAATGCAACTTGTACCTAGGATCCAACACCGCATTAATAGCCAAAATTCTACTATATGTATGCAAAACTTCTCAAATTTTACACACATCCTCTCAGCCATTGATCTCATGTATGCATCACTACTAGACATATTCTCCTTCAGAGTTAAATGAGTAGCAGACACTAAAGGAAAATACAAATTTGCTGTGGGATATATGGTACCAAAAAAGAAACTTGTGATATCATAAAAGACTTCTAAAAACTTGCAAATCTTTCCTACTTTTGCCCATTCATCAATAGAAGGACAATGCTGGAAATTTGAATCACTGATGCTCATATGCAAAAATGGATTTTGATAATATAAAGCACTATTCAACATTAAATATGTTGCATTCCACCTAGTACGAACATCTTGTCTCAGGCCCTTTTTAGTTTCCAAAGTACAAATTTTAACACACTCTATGATTTTGACTCTTCTAGCTTAAGATCCCTTAACATACTTAATGCTTTCCCTAACTTTAACAATTGAAGCATCAATCTCTCAAGTTCAAGATGTGAGCAGAACATGTCAAGTAAAAAAATGCACCCTCCTTCAATAATGCTTCCTTAGCCCCCAAACAATTTTTTAACATATCAACACACACATCATTATTGGTTGCATTATCTAAAGTGATTGAAAAAAATTCAAGCATCAATTTCCCAAGAACATAAGAATTGATTAATTTTCTCAAACAAAGCTATTGGTTGCATTAGAACTCTCTTTGGCAAGCGTCAATCTTTATCTATAAAGTGCACAGTGAAGCAAATATATCCATCAGTAGTCAAAGAAGTCCAACAATCAGCAGTTAAAGTTATCCTCCCTATTGTTGACTCTAACATAGACTTTATCCTAATCTTTTTCCTATCATATATCTTTAAACAATCTGCCTTACAAGTATTCCTTGATATGATGTGCAAATCATGTTTCAAATAAAGGAGTAATTTTCTAATTCCCACCCACTCAACAAACTGAAATGGCAAATCATGCATAATAACAGTAGAAGCAATCAATCCCCTAAACTCATCAGCATGAAATTTTGGATTCACAAGAGATTCATCACTGAGTGATAGCAACATTTGACCTACATCTCTAGTATCTCTTCTCTAGTATCTCTTCTAGGACATAAAGGTATGTGATGTTTCATGTTACCTGTCCCATACTTGCTATCAGCAGCATATATCTTTCCATAAGCCTTGCATTTTGCAGTTCTTTTTTTGTTCTTTTCTTCCACCATTTCAAAATGATTCCACAATATTGATGTAAATTTCCTTGCTCTCTTTGCCTTTGTTGCCATTGCATTAGAAACACCTTCTAAATTCGCAACGACATCATCTTCTTTTAAATTAATAGTCTCCTCATCAACATTAATAGAATTTTCATCAATGCTAGCCATCTATACAAAACATATTGAATATTGTTAATTGATTTTTCATCCTATTATTAAAAGGAAAATGCAAAACACATGTTAATCATATTAAAACTAAACTACTAATTAATCTTCGTCTAATATATTAATGTCAAGATGCTGCACATAATGGATAGCTTTAAAGTTAAATAATATTAACACGCTTTAATGCAGATTTTGCAAACAATTCATTATTAGAAATCTAGGAGACAAATGTTTGCTATTTCATTATTTTGTTTAACTATTACCAACTTTTTTTTGGATATAAATAAATCAAATCAACACATGAAATAAATACACAAATTGAATCCATTATATTTTCACTACATAGCTCAACCAAAATATAGAGTTAGAATCAATATAAAAACCAATTAACATTATTTCCATGCCAAATTGCAAAATTATCTCTCTCTCTCTCTCTCTCTCTCTCTTACCCAAATGAGTTCATTTAATTAGAAAAATTCTATTTCTAAATTCAGCTGCTAATAGATGAATTATTAGGTAAGCTCTATTAAGGATATAAATAACTCTAATATAAATAAACTTTTACAAGCTGAATCTATAAATATTTTATGGACTATTCAATAATAAAGTATTAAGGTATGAAAAAAAAAGAAACTTTCATAAACAAATAAAATATTCTTTTGATGCTTTAGAGTGATTTATTCTGTAGGTGGAGCATTTATTGGGTAGCAGATGAGTAACATGATAAACTTAAGATTTTTATACATGATAAAAAGGCTAAAGGGAATGATTTATTATTGGAAAGATGAAAAAAACAAAAAGGTAAAGGGTCAAGTAAGTAATCAGTCACCACATTGCTGGCACCATTTGCAGTCCTCATTCAAAATTACATGAAAAAAACAAAAAATCAAGAACAAAGAAATGCTAAAATCTTGCAATTGAGTCCCCAAAAGTGAAGCGAGGTTGTCTTAGCGCCTCTTCTCTTGGCTTGATGTTGATGAAATTGACAGGAACGGGAATGTGGGAGAGTGGCGTAGAAAGGATGAGAATAGGTTTGAGTGATTTACATAAAAATTAGGTTTTAATTTAGAGTATTTATATCTAGCCATAAGATTACTTTTTTACCCTTAATAAACGAGTCACTCGCCTAACCCGCGTGTCAACCATTGACACAACCCGTTTATATTCGTGTCATAAATGGGTGATTCGTTTATGACACAAACCCATTTAACCTCAACCCTAACCCATTTATTTTGCGGGTTAGGCGAATCATGTTTGCGTGTCGGACCCATTTCGACACTCCTAACCTGGAGTGTCAGCTTGATACTAAAAGGCAACCGTTTCCCGTCTAGAGTTACTATAACTATTTTGGCACCATAACCCAGATAGTTGGCTGCTCCATCAAAATACATATTCCATGTATTGGACTGAATCTGGAGAATATCTTCATCTAGAAATTGGATATCTACCACTTCTGCATTTCCCAGTGATGTGACTAGGTGATCTGCTATCACTCTCCCTTTGATTGCCTTCTTTGCCACAAAATTCAGATCAAAATGTGGAAAGATGGTGGCCCATTTCCCCATCTTACTATCCAGAACTGGCCTCTTAATAAGGAATTTCAAGGGGATTTGATCAGCTATGACATAAGTAGTGTAAGAGCATAGGCAGTGTTGGAGCTTGTAAATACCCATGCTAGGGCCAGGCATAACTACTCGATTTTATTATACTTTAATTTGGTGGCCAAAATGCACTTACTCAGGTAGTAGACAACTTTTTCTTATGAGAATTTGGTGCTAACATTGCCCCTATGCCTTCGTTAGTCACTAAAAGATACAAGAGAAGTGGTTTGCCAAGCCTCGGAGGCTGAAGAATTGGAGGAATTGAGAAGGTATACTTTGATCTGATCAAAGGCTTTCTGGCATTCATCATCCCAAGTCTTAGGGGCGTCTTTGTTTAGCTTCTTAAAGATCGGCCCACAAGTATGTACTAATTGGGAGACAAACCGGCTAATGTACTGTAAATGGTCTAAGAACCTGTGGATCTCCTTTTTTAACTAGGAGGTTGCATCTCTAGGATGGCTTTGGCCTTGCTGGATCAATCTCAATCCTCTCTTAGAGACCATGTAGCCTAAGAAGATTCTAGATGGCGCTTCGAAGAGGCATTTGGCTGGGTTTAGCTTTAGATTATACTAACGAAGTCTAGAAAAGAATTGCTTGAGGGCAATTAAGTGACTTGGTCCATCCCTGGTATGGACAACCATATCATCAAGATATACTTCTATATTCTTGTGAATTAAGTTATGGTGTGGACAACCATATCCAGCATTCTTAAATCCAAATGGCATATCCTATAACAAAAGGTACCTTATTCAGTGATAAATGAAGCCTTCAGGTTATCCAGTGGATTAACTAGTATTTGGTTATACCCTACATACAAATCTATTACTAAAATAACAATGCATGCTAGCATTCTGTTAATGAGCAGGTCAATGTGGGGTAGCGAGAAGTCATCCTTAGGACAGGCCTTGTTCAAATCCCAAAAATCAACGCAAATTCTGATCTTACCATCTTTCTTGGGAACTCGTACTATGTTGGCCAAGCATGTAGGATAGTTTATTGCCTTAATGAAGTTGTTCTCTAGTTGCTTGGCTGTCTCTTATTTGATTCTAAGGGAAATCTCCGGTTTCTGTCTTTGGAGCTTTTGCTTAACTGCTTAACATGATCATTAGTGGGGATCTTGTGGACCACAATGCCAGGATCTATGCCGGTCATATAACTAGAAGTCCATGCAAAACAATTTGAAAACTGCTTGTTAAGCTTTGAAAACTCCTGTTTATAATCACATATGCATGATAAATGTATGCTTTGGTTCATTTTCTGTGCCAACATTTATTAGTTCTTTTGTTATTTTTATTTCTTTTTCATTTTCATTTTCTGTTTTGGTAGCAATCTCATCCAGGTTGGAAAGAGGGTAACAAGAAAACTGAAAACTTTCATTACTGATAAAAGTGCCATGGTTGGCATTTACATTGAGTTCAACAAAAATTCCTCCTAAATTTGATAGAGAAGACAGGGAGGATTTAGAAGACTCAGAAGACTCTAAAATAGACTCTGACTCAATTTCAGTTTGTGACTCAGACTCAGGCTCAAACTCAGCAAGTAAGGTGAACTGCTCTACATTCTCCTCCAAGTATCAGTTCTGAAAGGATGCTTGGATAGGTTCAATAAGGCTTGTGGGGTTTGCTTCCACTTGATTGGTTATCATGTACAGGTCAAAAAGAGATGCTTCCATATTGTCCTCCCAATTTGTGTGGAGCTTGAAAAGAGGCTCACAGTCTTCTACAAAGAGCCTGATAGCAAAAAAGATTTCAAAACCAGGGATTAGCTGTTTAGTCAATGGGCAATACACAGGCTCTTGAAAGAAGTAGTAGGGCTCAAATTCCCCTTTTTAACAAAGTAACCATTGAGGGTTTTGAAATATGGGCACATCTGAATGTCCCTAGATTCACCTCTTTTCCTGACCATTATCTTGGCATCTTCTAACTCCTCTCGATCTTGGTCGGTCGGCTTGAACCCATGTCCGAAGGGAGGTTTTACAATCAGATTTTCACTAAAGGTTGCCATACCCTATCGATCTCAGCCAAGTCCCATACTGGAAAATAGCACATTGCGCTCATCATATTAGCAACTAGGGGGTTACTGTGCAGGTCAAAGTCCATGGGAAATAATTCTTTACTAGGCTCCACTTCTACGAACTGAACCGAATCGAAGGGGAAGCCGAAGAGGGGATAAACAGCAGGATTAGGCTGAATTTCTGCCAAGTCCCCATTGATTGTAACCATTGCATTCTCATAGGGGAATTTCAACTTTTGGTGGAAAGACAAGGCTACTGGTTGAGCCTTATGGATCCAGGGTCTTCCAAGGAGGGGATTGAAACATGCGAGCACATTTACCACTTGAAATGGTATAGTCATAACTGCAGGCCCGATAGTGACTTCCAGGTCAGCCACGCCCACAAGTTCTCTTTTGTTGTTGTCATATGCTCTCACTATCTGGCCGGAGGGCATAAAATCTTTAGTAGTCAACCCAAGGCACACATTCAGAGCAGAGCCATTATCCACTAACACCATAGGCACTGTCTTGCCCCTGGCTTGCACTGTAGCATATAAAGTATGGCTGTGAGTGGTATCTTTCTTCAGGATCTCATAATCAGCAAAGTGAATTGCCATGGCCAGAGGGTTCCTTATTATGGATGCATCCAATGCCTCTAGAGTTATATTTGGGTAATCTGGCACTAGTCCATAGCCTTGACCATGGCTTGCCGGTGCACAGAAGATGACTGTATCAAAACCTAGATTAAGACACACTATAAAAAATTCGGCGAATTGCGATCGACTAATTGGTCTCGAAAAGTAAATTATGACCAATTGGCAACCACTCATATATGGTCGGTAAACCAGTCGTTGCAAATCCATTTGCGACAATAAAATTTTGTAGTCGCAAAATTGCGACCACAAGTGTCAAACGTAAAATGATTGAACATCTATTGCAATTCGATATCCAATGTGTCCTCACGTAATCATTGCAAATCGGTCGTAAAAATTTCCCACCTACACGTTGGTCGCAAATGGAAACTGGCTATTGCCAATCGATCATAATTTTTCCCGCCTTTTTTAAATTTCGATCACTATTCTATTACAATATGTGCTATTAAAAAAAACATTGGATGTGTGAACCCCTCCCCCAAAAAAAGGCATATAATGAATATGACTAAGGGCAGAAATGCACGTGAATGTGTGAGTCGCCACCTTGTTTAATTATTTTAGGGTAAACTAGGAAAAAACCCTAAGTTGACTCCAATTTTAATTAACCTAATTACTAGATTAATTATCCCAATGTTTAAGGCACAATCTACGAACCCGAGGTGGATCCCGAGACTATGTCATGCTGATTAACTAACCAATGAATGAATGCTTTGCAAGGTAAATGATGTAATCGGACCAATGAAAATGTTTAAGTGATTTCGACTTGCCGCTCGGGGTTAAATCCCGAACGTGCCTACGTACTTCCGTTTGAATGGAAGATCAAAGTCGACGTAGTTCGATATGCTTTTTTTAAAGGGCTTTGAATGGGTATGCTTAATGCATGAGTGTGTGTATGCTTCGTGCATTTTGTTTAGGCATTTTGCCAAAGAATTGATTGATTTGATTAGGCGTTTGTTGCCAAAAGTGTTGATTTAAGGCTTTTAGCCAAAAAAAATTGATTTAGGCAATTTGTTGCCAAAAGTTGATGTGATTTAGGCGATTTGTTTGCCAAAAGTGATTATTTGAAGGCTTTTAGCCAAAATGGGTTGATTTAGGCAATTTGTTTGCCAAAAAGTGTTGATTGGGCGATTGTCGCCAAAATTGATTGATTTAAGGCTTTTAGCCAAAAGATTGATTAATTCATGGCATTTTGCCAAAAATTCGATTTAAGCGATTTGTCGCTAAAAATGATTAATCTACTTATAGGCAATTTGTTTGCCAAAAGTGATCAATTGAATTGCGATATAGGCAATTTATTGCCAAAAAACGTGTTTAATTATGGCCATTTAGCCACAATTATTGATTAATTGGACTTAAGCCGGACTGTTCGAAATAAAGGCAATTATACCGTAGTCATTAATTGACCAGATACTTTAGCTAGTATGTTCGGAGTTTGGCATGAATACCACGATTATTGATTAACCGGGCATCTTAGCCTAAACTTATTCACTTAAGGCAATTTATTCGCCAAAATGATGATGATGGTGTGAATGCGGTTGTAGAATTAGGAGTAGAAGAGAATATGCATGAAATGCTGAAATTAAATAGGCAGGGTTTCGTTATTACCTGAGTTAATCGGCGACCGCTTCTTAGCTTCAGCTTGAAAACTCCGGATTAAGCTCCTCGTTTGGGGAATATTAATTAAAATTAATTCGATTTAAGTGGCCAAATATCACAACAGCAGAGTAATAAAAGCCTAGACTAAATGCAGAAAAGCAGTAAAAGAACCGCAAGGAGCGTAGGGGAGAAGAGAGCGTCTGTCAACACAGACCAAGTGAGTAAAAAAGTCGCACCGGGGCTGTATTTATAGGAAAAGCCGGGCTGCTGCCGCCGCGGAGGGCGGCCTCTGCCTCCGCCGCCGTGGCTTGTCCTCTTTCTAGTTTTTCGTTCCGAAGGCTTTTCCAGGAGTTCCGTACCTCCAAAAAATATTCCGGGACCAATCCTGCGATCCTCGTAATTTTTCGGACGTTTCAAGTACCATATTGGCATACTTTTGGTGAACTTTTCCGAACGGCCTTCGGTCCGAACGGACTATTTGCAGTCCGGGAAAACAGGCTCTTTGAGCCTCAAAATTTGAGTATTCACAATTGCCCCCCACCGGCAACCATAAAAATGATTTATGGGAGTCGGTGGTTGTCTGAAAAATAAATTTTGAAGGCGAAAAACAGACGCATCTAGAAGACCCGCCTTTTGGCTATTTTCTTATAAATAGCTTAAAATTTCACTTTTGCATTCATTCTAAAATCTCCAAATCAAAGAGCTCTCTCAAATTCTCTCAACTTCCTCATCATGACTTCTCCGGGTCACAGCAGCGACGAGGATTTTCTGGAGTCTTTGGGAATTTCCCTAGACACCGACCTTACAGCGGACGCAGACACCCACGCTTCCGTGACCGGTATCTATGCCCAGGTAAGTTTATCTTTTTTCTCTTTTTTTTCTTTATTGTTATTATTTTTTTATTTTACTGTTTTATTAGTATGCATGCTAGGGTAGAACTAAAATATTATCCTTAGTAAGGAACCGAGGAATAACTCTTAGATTGCTTTACCTTTTAGGACCCCCCATATTACATTGGATGTGGGTGAGACCTCTGTGGCCGAGATTCCGGTCGAGATATTCGACCACAACAACCCAGTCGGAGTGATTATTAGTCCTTCCCATCTGGGCTTCCTGAGGCATTTTGACGTGGGTCGGAGCAGCCATAAAGAATTACTGGGTGCTTTGGCTGAGAGATGGTGGGACACCACCAATACGTTCCACTTTGCTTGGGGCGAGATGACAATGACCCCCACTGATTTTTCGGTGATCTCCGGGATCCCTTTTGGGGTTCGGCCGGTCGAGCTGTATAATGACTGGAGGACTGAGGTTTCTCCTGATCGGATGGTTGAGCTGATAGGGATTGACCTGCCCCGGATTGTCGGGCCAGGCTCTTCTACTCCCGCTTTGAGCGTTTCCAGACGCTGGCTATCCCTCTAGGCCCCCGACATTTATGCTAGATACAGGCAGGGAGAGCTGACGGCTACTCAGGTGGCCAGATTCACTTTGTTGCTGCTGTTCGCTTCGACCTTCTGGTCCAACAGGAAAGAGAAGTTTAATCCTTCCATCTTGAAGAGGCTGGAAAACCTGGCCCATCTTGAGGAGTACGACTGGGCCGGCGCTATTCTGAGCCGCATGTATGATGACATGTGTGACCTGAGTCGGGGCCACTGTAAACTCAGCGGGACCTACTACTTTTGGGAGGTAATGTAAAGAACATTCTCCCTTTCTATGTTTTTCTGTTTATCATTCTTGAATTTTTCCTCACTGATTCTCGCTTCTGTTTTGCAGACTTGGGCATTTGAGTACTTTCCTTACACTCGCCCGGAGTTGATTCATGCTGATCTTGGATTAGGGCTGGTACCTTCGGCTTGGAGATGGTACCGATCAAACCTTCATACCGTTCGATGCAAAAAATCGCTGAGGGATCTGAGGGCCTTTTTTGATACTTGCACTCTGGAGTAGGTAAGTGCTTAGTAATTCTTTGAATATGTTAAATAAAAAGGATTTATTAACACATTTGCATCTTTCATAGGTTGAGGTGGGGCCGATGACTGCCCGTCTACAGAGTTGGATTCAGGCCGACCCCCACTTCCAGCGGTCAGATGCCTTGTCTCGGCGGAGGGTTGTCCTGTCGCACCCCGTCCTGAGACGATATTACTTGGGCAAGAGAGTAGACCTTCAGATAAGAGGCTGCCGTTCTGTCCCTTATTCCCCTCCCGAGGATATGCCACCGGGCAAGCAGATGATGCTCACCGACGCTCATACTGAGGGTGTTCCACATGTGGAGTTAATCCTGGGGGGAGATTATGCCGAGTTCTGCAGAATCTTTTTGATGCAGCTTATTGGATCTCGGCTTGATGGTTTTTAGAGATCGGCACCTTCCCAGCCTCCTATCACACATTCTTCTCGGGCTTCAGGCCCCTCGACCAGGACTCCAAGGAGGAGGCCTTCGACCGATCCTTCTTCTTCCACTCTGGTTGAGGGTCCATCTCGGGCTGGGACTAGTCGCCCGTCAGGTCCTTCCAGGGCTCCTCGGGCCATTTCAGAGGCTACCGAGCTGCTTCATCCAGGCCTGGCCAACCTACGTCTTCCATACATCATTTCCTACTATACACCTGACGGCACTCTAGCTTTTCAGGAGGTCTCCCTGGAGAATGTGGATCGCTTGGATCTTCCTCCCGAGGACATTAATGAGGTAGTGACTGATAAATCTCTCACAAAAAGGATTCATAAGAGATTTGACTTGTGTTTTTTTTATGGTTTCCAGGTTCCAAGCGGCTTGGTCAGTTAGATGATGGAGTTGATGCTCGGGATGCAGCAAGAACTTTCAGCGTCTTGGACTCTGAGGGCCTTTGATGATCAGAGGAGGAGGAGGCCCCGTCGTTGATGCCATGGTTACTAGATTTTTCCTATTTTTCTTTCTTTGCCTGTATTTCTGTACTGAACTTTGACTGTACCTGCACTTGGTTAGTACTGAAAATTTTATATGTATGCATGATTATCCATTTTGAAAGAAAACGGGGTTTTTTTTTATTTTGCCTTTTTTATTTCGCTCTCCTCTTTTTTTTTTTTTTTTTTTTGGCGGTGGCTGCCGCCGTCGCCGGCAGCCGCTGCCACAGCTTTCGGCAATCGCTGCCGCCGCTTCCGGCGGCCGCTGCCGCCGCCGACGCGTTTTTTTTATAAAAACCCTGTTTTGTTCTTTTTTCCAGACTCCCTCATTCTTTCTCGAAATTCGTGCCAGAAAAAACAGTTTTCAACCAGTTTCTTCTCTTTTCTCTCTTTTCCTTCTTCTTTTTTTCGAAAATGAACCCTTTTTATAACCACAGCATGCACAGCTGGACTAAGAGTCTCTCCAAAGTTGAAAAGATCAACTTAGGGAGGTACGGTCTTTCTCCTATTGTTACCCTTAGGGGAGTGGTAATTGACTGGGATTTTCTATGGGCCTGTATCAGACTTTGGGACCCGGAGGCCCATGTTTTCCGGTTCGGGGCCATGATGGAGGAGATGTGCCCTCTTTTTGAGAAATTCTGCGCCATTATAGGGTGCGATCCCAATGCCCCTTTAGTCAAGCATGAGGCCAAAATTGGGTATGTTCGGTCGTTTGAAAGCCTGTTTCAGTTGAGCCGGCCACAAGCTAGGGCCATGATTGTTGGTGACCAGAAAGCAATTCTGCTGCCCCTGATTGATGAATTTTTAGAGGTTCATTCAGACGACCCAAACCGGATGAGGCTGAGAATGTGGGCCTTGGTTTTTTATTTATTAGCTGGTTTCTTGTTCAACAAGGATCCAGGCTTTGGGGATTTACGACTCTGCCCCATGATTCGGCAGATGGAGGATATGGGTTGCATCGGCGGCATTGTGCTGGCAGAGACTATCAGGAGCCTTGACAGAGCTGCTTTAGGCTTCGATGGCTGGACGGTCTCTCCGATTATTCTCTAGGTATTTCCCCTTTTCCTCTTCCTTTTTTCTTCTTTCTGTTGGTTCGTTCCTTTGTAATAGAAAGGATCCATCACTCAGGTTTGGTTAAAGGATCACCTCCAAGTGGTTGCTGCTCCTACTTTCTTGCCTTACAACCCTTCTCAGTATCGTATGCGGAGGATCCTGATCACTCGTCCGTCCACTGATGCATGGACCTCATGGCTGATTGAGTTGGGTCCAAATGATGTACTATGGTACATTTCCTGGTATGACATCACTCACTTTATCTAGGTTAGCTTCTGCCATACTCGGGTTTACCTTTTAGGCCTTACACACTGTACTTGGTACTGCGCTTCGCGCGTTTTGAGGCAGATGGGGATAGACCAGACTGTTTCGATTATGGATGACATTTCAGTTGATTCAGCCATCACTCCGGGCGTTACCCGAGCCGTCCTTAGGGCTTGGGTTAGAGACCATCACATGGTTAGGCCTTTACCTAATCCTGCCGGTGTTCAGACTTCTCCTGAGTATCGGACCTGGTTCATTGCCGTTGTTTGGCCGATTGAGAGGCCAAGGAGGACCGCACTGCTGAGTGCACTTGAGGGTTGGGCTCAGGTTGACGCTGATGGGACTGATGAGGAGATTGTGTTGGCTCCTCGGAGAGGCAAGGTTGGAGAGAGTTCAGCAGCTAGGGATGACTCGGAGGATGTTGCCCCACGGAGGCGACGGGACACCTAGACTCTTATAGGCTTTTGGACTTTTGTTGTTTTTTCCTTATTTTGACTTTTTATTCGGGACTTTGACTTTGGATTTTGGATGTATGTTCTTTGGCTTTGGATGTATGTTTTCTTTTTTTTTTTTTTTGGACTTGGACTTAGACTTCATTATTTATTTATTTTTCTTGGACTCTTTTGCTTTGTGCTTGACTTGGACTACTTGACTTTATTGCTTTAATTGGGAATGTCATTTGACTTTTAAGCTTTCCAAGCATTTTCCAACTTTATTTATTCAAGCTCTAATTTTTGCCTAAGCCGCCCTTTTCGGGTTTTCAACTTAGCGGGCCCCGACTTTTGCCTAAGCCGCCCTTTCGGGTTTTCGACTTAGCGGGTTTTTTTCTCTTCTTTTTTTTTTCTTTTTCTCTCTTTTTTTTATTATTGTTGGCAAAGAAGAAAGAAATATGGAATGACTTTTCCATTAATGTTTAGACCGCGCCCAAAGAGGGCTGCCTACATATCTCCGATACCTAATTTCTTTTTTTCCGAGGAGAATCAGGTCTTATGTAGCTCTTTTCACATTATGCAATGCTTATTATACAAAATATCTTTTTAACTGATCTAAATTACATGGATTTGTGAATTCCAAACCATCCAAATCAGTTAAAATGACGGCTCCGCCAGACAATATTTTCTTCAACACATAGGGTCCAGCCCAATGAGGACGAAACTTCCCACGCGGGTCTAGGATTGGCTGTCTAATTTCCTTCAGGACCAAACAACCTTCTTCTAGTTTTCGGTCTTTGACCTTCTTATTAAAATGTCGTGCCATTCTTCTCTGGTAAACTTGAGTTTGGTGGATCGCTTGCAATCGTTTTTCGTCCATACCCAAGAGTTGCAAATGATAATTCTTAGCCCAATCTGCTTCGCTGATCTGGCTTTCCCGGATAATCCTCGCCGACTGAACTTCCAACTTAATAGGCAACACTGCTTCCATACCATACACTAAGGAATACGGAGTTGCTCCGGTGGGCGTTCTGATTGAAGTCCTATATCCCCATAGGGCATTCGGTAACTGTTCATGCCAAGCTTTGTGCTTTCTAACTGTCTTCTGCAAAATGACTTTTATAGCCTTATTTGCAGCCTCTACAGCCCCATTTGTTTGTGGACGATAGGGCGAGGACTTGTGATGTTGGATTCTCTTTTGCTTCAGCAGGTCAGAAAATTCACTTTGAAAGTGGGACCCGTTATCAGTAATGATCTCGAATGGCGTTCCGTACCGACAAAGGATGTTAGTACGAACGAACTGTGCTGCCTTCTTGGCATTCAAGACCGAATAGGAGGCTGCCTCAATCCACTTAGTGAAATAATCAACAGCGACCAGGATAAATTGGTGACCATTGGAAGCCTTTGGGTGGATTTTTCCGATCACGTCTATGCCCCAAGTTGCGAAGGGCCAAGGTGAAGCAATGGGATTCAAATTGACCGGAGGCTGTTTTTGCAGCTTAGCAAAAATTTGACACTCATGGCACTTCTGCGCGTGCCTCACGCAATCTACATTCATGGTTGACCAGTAATAACCTAGGTTCACGATTTTCCGAGCCAAGGCTATCCCATGCATGTGTGGACCAGACTCCCCATTATGTAAGGAATCCATGATGGTTTGAGCTTCTCCCTCATCAACGCACCTTAGGTGCAGGCCATTCCAACTTCTTTTATACAGAACTCCTCCAGTAAGGAAATATCCGGATACTAACTGTCTCAATGTCCGTTGATCAGTCTTGGCGGATCCCTCCGGGTAGGCTTCATTCTAAAGATAATTCTGTATATCCCAATACCAGGGCTTGTCATCCACCAAATTCATGATATGTGCTGGCTGTTTCTATAGCCGAACTGTCAGAGGTCGAATGACTTGGTCTCCCCCTACATTAACCATGGAGGCCAAAGTAGCCAGAGCATCGGCAAACTGATTTTTGGCTCGCGGCAAGTAGTGGAAGGATAAATCCTCAAATTGCTGAGCCAATTCGTCCAAGCGTTGTAAGTAAGGAACCAAACGCTCTTCCTTAATTTTCCATTTTCTCAAGGCTTGGGCGACTATTAAATTGGAATCCCCGAAAACCTTGAGGGCCTTTATTTCCTTTTCCAGGGCTGCTTCTAACCCCTTTATGCAAGCTTCGTACTCGGCTTCATTGTTGGTGCAGTCGAAATCTAATTTGACTGCGATTGGGACGTATTCTCCACAAGGAGTTTTGAATACGACTCCAACCCCATTTCCATGGTAGTTTGAAGCTCCATCGAAGTACATTTCCTAGACTTCACTTTCCAAGCTCAACAAGTCTTCATCAGGAAATTCTACCTCCGGCATTCGGTCTTTGACCGGTAATTCTGCTAATTGATCAGCCAAGGCTCCGCCTTTCACTGCCTTCCATTGCACAAATTTTAAATCATAGGCTACGAGCACCGACACCCACTTAGCCATCTTACTGTCAAGAACCGGCCTCTCCATAAGGAATTTCAAGGGGTTCGATTCAGAAATAACGTATGTGGTGTAGGACGAGAGGTAGTGCTGCAGCTTTGTACAAGCCCAAACTAGAGCCAGACACAACTTCTCTATCTTATTGTATTTTAGCTCGTAGTCTAGCATCCTTTTGCTGAGGTAATACACGGCATTTTCTACCCTTATATCTTCTGCTTGTTAAGCTAACATTGCACCCATCGCTTCTTCTATCATTGATAGGTACAATAGCAAAGGCTTTCCTAGCCTTGATGGCTGTAAAACTGGTGGGGATAACAGATATTGCTTGACTTGGTCGAAAGCTTTCTGACAATCCTCATTCCATTTGATGGCTACTCCTTTCCTGAGTAATTTGAAGATCGAACCACAAGTATCGGCCAATTGATTGATGAACCGGCAGATGTACTGTAGCCTTCCCAGGAAACCCCGAACTTCTTTTTCCATCTTCGGTGCTGGCATTTCCAGAATGGCTTTGGCTTTTGAAGGGTCAATCTCTATGCCCTTTCGACTGACCATATGCCCCAGAAATACTCCGGATGTAGCTCCAAACAGACATTTTGCCGGGTTGAGCTTTAAATTGTACTTTCGAAGTCTAAGGAAGAACTTCTCAAGTGCTGTTGTATGTTCTTCAGCTGTTTTTGATATAACAACCATATCGTTCACATACACTTCTACTTCTTTGTGAATCATGTCATGGAAGATGGTTGTTGCCATTCTTTGATAGGTTGCCCCGGCATTTTTGAGCCCAAAAGGCATAACCCTGTAGCAGTAGGTTCCCCACTCCGTGATGAATGCCGTTTTCTCTTTGTCTGGCAAATGCATCATTATTTGATTGTACCCGACAGCGAGATCGGTCAAGGAGACCATCTCGTGTCCCGCCATTCGGTCCACTAATATGTCAATATGCGGCAGGAGGAAGTCGTCCTTCGGACATGCTTTATTCAAATCCCGGTAATCCACACACATTCTGACTTTGCCATCTTTCTTCGGCACCGGCACAATATTTGCTAACCACGTCGGGTAGGCAATGGGTTCTATGAACTTGTTTTCAAATTGCTTGGCTACTTCCTCCTTGATTTTCAAGGACCATTCTGTTTTCAGCCTTCTTAGCTTCTGTTTTACCGGCTTAGCCTCAGGGTATACTGGAATCTTGTGCACCGCTATTGCCGGGTCAATTCCCGTGATGTCACTTGCCTTCCACATGAAGCAATCGGCAAACTTCTTCAAGCATTCAATGACCTGTTCCCTGTTCACACAATCAGATGCAATGTATGTATGTTCATTTTCTTCTTTGCCAATTATTATTTTTTCTTTTTCATTTTTTATTTCGTTTATTTGATTTTCATTATTTTTGCTTTGAAATGCTTGGAAAGATAGACACGCGGGGTAGCCAATAATTTGCAAGCTCTTATTGATTAGGACGGAATCGTCCTCAAAAATTACATCAAATTTGAAGTCTGGATTTTCTAAATCCAACACAGACGACTCATAACTGGAACTGGACTCTGACTCGGTTTCAGACTCGGGGCCAGACTCAGACTCAGTACAGGACTTGATTACAGACTTTAACTCTAGGTTTGACTCAGGATGGGGTTTATCAGCAGTGCGCTCCTCCTCGGTGTACCAGTTGGTGAGAGGCCCTTTGTACGGCTTGATCAGGCTTAGCAGGTCTTGGTTCCCATCATTTCCTATAATGACCGCAACCTCGTCAAAGAGACTGGGCTGCGTGAAGTCTTCCACTTCCAGTTCAGTTATTGTTTCGGGCTTGTTGCCCCAGACATGAGACAATATTTCTAACCCAGGCAGCATCTTCTTAGCAGTCGGGCAGTAAAATGGCTCTTGGAAGCCACGATAAGGAATCGTTTCTCCCGGTTTGCAGAAGTGACCATTCAAAGTCAAAAAGTATGGCCGCATCTGTCTCCTTCTTCTCCTGGTCATAGCATCGACCTCTTCAGTTAGGTCATTCAGATCCAGGATACAGATTTCATTCATTTCTAGGAATAGCTTGAAAGGACCGATCAATTCCTGGTCAGAAACAATAGCATTTATCCCGTGATTCGGTAAGGGATTAGTGCTAAGGTTTGGCTTATTCCTTGGAATGATTGAACCGTTATCCACCAGGTCTTGGATGCGGTTCTTAAGCGTCCAGCATGCTTCAGTCTTGTGCCCGTTACCCTGATGGTACTCACAGTATTCATCAGCCCTATAGTTCCTCGGCAATGGGTTGGGTGGTGGCCTTGCTTCCAAAGGCTTAATGTAATTTGCCTTGACAGCCTCTCGGAATACAAAAAGGATTGGCATCCCGAGATCAGTGTAAGTCCTCCTCGACTGGCTGCCATTTCTCATATTCCCCACACATAAAGAATTTGTGGAGCTACTTGCCACTTCGTGGACTTTGCTAGCTTGGCTAGGCTTCTTGTATTTTGAGGTTCCCGAGTCTTCTTTCAGTTGCCCCATTTGAATTAAATCCTCTACCTTCGTAGCAGTGGTAATGAGCGACTGGAACGTCGGTAGGTACTGAGTTTGCAATTGTTGCTGGTGAGGTTGGTGAAGCTGGTGAGGTTGGTGATAGCACTGTAGGTGTGACTGGAACTTGGATAGGCACTCGAACAGTGGGTACCTGTAAGTATAAGGGTAATTGGATTAGGGTATAGTGGGTAGTATTCTGTATCAGGGTAGCTGAAGTAGATCGACTCTTTTGTCCAGTTGTGCATGACTAAAAAGAATATTTTGTGTTCTTTTTATTGTTCTTAATGTTTATGAGCTGATATGTCATGAATGCGCACAACATCACGTCATAATTCGTCTTAATGATATGATTCACATCATTGGGTGCATACAGCCCTAAAGGATAGGTTCTATAGGCTATGACACAAATAGAGCATTGGCTTATTAAGGGACCCTTGAACCTTGAGTAAGGATATACCTAACCACATGTGAAACAAAGAGTTTCGCATGGGTCCAACAGTACGCATACTCATGGGCCACCCCCAAAAGGATTAGGGATGGTTTGCGGTAACAGGGAGGACGCTTTGGCTGTCCGTCGACATAATCAAGGAGACCTGCCGATCAGCGCTACTTGCTATCCAGAATCAGAAGTTTGAACAGAAAGAGAAGAAATTCATTTGAAATTCGTTTTTTATGCAATGGAAAAAGATTCTCAATTCGTGCAAATAAATAAACAAATTTAAGTGATTTAAAGTAAATTTCAATTAGGTCTAAATTCTCCTTATTAAGCATTCTTAAAGAAAGAATACTTAATCTTTGTTGGGGTACCCTGCAAAACAAAGCATAGTAAAATAATACCCTAAAGAAGGGCAGGTTAGTTTACACAACAATTGTAGTCCACTTTATGTAAAACGATTACATGTTTTTCCCAGTGAAGTCGCCAAATTGTGAACCCCTCCCCCGAAAATAGGCATATAATGAATATGACTAAGGGCAGAAATGCACGTGAATGTGTGAGTCACCACCTTGTTTAATTATTTTAGGGTAAACTAGGAAAAAACCCTAAGTTGACTCCAATTTTAATTAACCTAATTACTAGATTAATTATCCCAATGTTTAAGGCACAATCTACGAACCCGAGGTGGATCCCGAGACTATGTCATGCTGATTAACTAACCAATGAATGAATGCTTTGCAAGGTAAATGATGTAATCGGACCAATGAAAATGTTTAAGTGATTTCGACTTGCCGCTCGGGGTTAAATCCCGAACGTGCCTACGTACTTCCGTTTGAATGGAAGATCAAAGTCGACGTAGTTCGATAGGCCTTTTTTAAAGGGGTTTGAATGGGTATGCTTAATGCATGAGTGTGTGTATGCTTCGTGCATTTTGTTTAGGCATTTTGCCAAAGAATTGATTGATTTGATTAGGCGTTTGTTGCCAAAAGTGTTGATTTAAGGCTTTTAGCCAAAAAGATTGATTTAGGCAATTTGTTGCCAAAAGTTGATGTGATTTAGGCGATTTGTTTGCCAAAAGTGATTATTTGAAGGCTTGCTTTTAGCCAAAATGGGTTGATTTAGGCAATTTATTTGCCAAAAAGTGTTGATTGGGCAATTGTCACCAAAATTGATTGATTTAAGGCTTTTAGCCGAAAGATTGATTAATTCAAGGCATTTTGCCAAAAATTCGATTTAAGCGATTTGTCGCTAAAAATGATTAATCTACTTATAGGCAATTTGTTTGCCAAAAGTGATCAATTGAATTGCGATATAGGCAATTTATTGCCAAAAAACGTGTTTAATTAAGGCCATTTAGCCACAATTATTGATTAATTGGACTTAAGCCGGACTGTTCGAAATAAAGGTGATTATACCGTAGTCATTAATTGACCAGATACTTTAGCCAGTATGTTCGGAGTTTGGCATGAATACCACGATTATTGATTAACTGGGCATCTTAGCCTAAACTTATTCACTTAAGGCAATTTATTTGCCAAAATGATGATGATGGTGTGAATGCGGTTGTAGAATTAGGAGTAGAAGAGAATATGCATGAAATGCTGAAATTAAATAGGCAGGGTTTTGTTATTACCTGAGTTAATCGGCGACCGCTTCTTAGCTTCAGCTTGAAAACTCCGGATTAAGCTCCTCGTTTGGGGAATATTAATTAAAATTAATTCGATTTAAGTGGCCAAATATCACAACAGCAGAGTAATAAAAGCCTAGACTAAATGCAGAAAAGCAGTAAAAGAACCGCAAGGAGCGTAGGGGAGAAGAGAGCATCCGTCAACACAGACTGAGTGAGTAAAAAAGTCGCACCGGGGCTGTATTTATAGGAAAAACCGGCTGGAGGGCGGCCGCTGCCGCCGCCGTGGCTTGTCCTCTTTCTAGTTTTTCATTCTGAAGGCTTTTTCGGGAGTTCCGTACCTCCAAAAAATATTCCGGGACTAGTCCTGCGATCCTCGTAATTTTCCGGACGTTTCAAGTACCATATTGGCATACTTTTGGTGAACTTTTCCGAACGGCCTCCGGTCCGACCGGACTGTTTGCAGTTCAGGAAAACAGGCTCTTTGAGCCTCAAAATTTGAGTATTCACAGGATGTTGCAAATCGATTGCAATCAAATCTATGATGTTTGACTAATGAAGTGGCTGTAGGATCTAGAGTAGTGTCCTTTAGGTTTGCTCCAGTGTCTGGAGGAGTCACTAATGTATCTATAGTATCAGCTACAATATCTAGAGGAGGAGGAATGAAAGATGTCATTTTAGGCCCGGTAGTAGCAGGCGTCGGTGGATCTATAATAGTCGGAGGATCAAAGGAAGTAGCATTCGTCTGGGGACCAAACATCTGCATCACATGTGCTTTAAGCTCCGCAAGCTGTCTCTTCTGGTCATCAACACAAGCTCTCAATGCACTAATCTCCTCGGCACTATTCTCGGGCTGTGGTCGTGATGTTGGAGCACCAGCAACGTTTGAGATTGAACCGCAGTAGAACTGTGATGTCTGGGAGTCGATGTTGTACACCCTCCTCTTCTTTTGGCCTCCTGCTGCGTCTAAATATAAAGCTAACTCAGCAACAATCGATTGACCATCAGATGCAAGCTGAGAAGAGATATTGGTGTTAGTTTACTTGTGCTTTATAGTTGATAATTGCATTGCTCGTTGAATCTGAGAATTGAAAAGCAACAAAGCAACATTTTCTCGAACTGTTTGCTCGCCAGTGGCGTGTGCCACTAGGCTGTGGCTTGTGCCACATGTAGTGACTTGAGCCACTAGTGCTGCAGTGGCAGCCAGCTGTCAGTCTGTCCTTTTATTTCTTTGCTATAAAAGCCCATAATACATCTACATGTTGCAAAAGCTCTCTCTTCTCATTCTAGATGAAGTCTTCACTCAAAAACTTCCCCAATAGGCTAAGCTGTCAATCGGTCCTTGGCACCTACTTTTGAAGGATTATTTCATAGTTTTAGCCATGAGGATTGGGATTTGCTGACACCATTTGAAATTAATAAGCTAAGCTACTATTAGAACATCTGGGTTCAACCCCGCTGCAGTGGCTGATAAACCACTTTGATCCTTTGGACAACTTATTTTTTCATAATAAGTTCGAGATTTGTCCATTGTTTGAAGAATTCAGCATCATTTTTAAGAGAATACTCATGGTGCCCTGGCTGAATATAGACCCTACTTCACTGATTCTGCCTGTATTCAGTTTCTCGGCCTATAAGATTTCATCTTATGAATTTGGAGTTGATGTCGTGCCCCTATGACCACTTGTAGATTGTCCATTGAGAGTGGACCATACTAGCCCATACTGGCCTTCACTTGTTTATTTCTGCATTCTTAGTCAGTACTTGCTACTCAATGGCATTAAAAAATATAGCAGCTTTAGGCTGGTGCCCATAGTTGAGCAGATGGCTAGGCGACGCATGCTTTTTCCACTTATTCTTGCAGTGACATTTACTTGGCTAGGAGAGCATGCTTGGGACTCTAGCTCTGTACTTGGTCTGATGAAGTCCGCTTCTACTGTAGGTAAATGCATTTTTCTTTTTCTTCTTCATTTTATATATACTCTAACTTTTGCTTAAGTCACCCTTTGCAGGTTTTCGACTTAACGAGCTTCCCTTTTTTTTCTTTTTTCATTATATTATTATATTATATATATTTTTTTTACATGTATTTGCAGTTGTGGGCTCTTGAGAAGCTGTAGGTGATGGACCCACCATCGAACCATCTGATGTTTGATTATAGACCTGTGAAGCCCTACCCCGGAAACATAGCATATGAATGCATATGACTAAGGGCAGAAATGCACGTGAATGTGTGAGTCGCCACCTTGTTTAATTATTTTAGGGTAAACTAGGAAAAAACCCTAAGTGACTCCAATTTTAATTAACCTAATTATTAGATTAGTTATCCCAATGTTTAAGGCACAATCTACGAACCCGAGGTGGATCCCGAGACTATGTCATGCTGATGAACTAACCAATGAAAGAATGCTTTGCAAGGAAGATGATGTAATTGAACCAATGAAAATGTTTATGTGATTTCGACTTGCCGCCCGGGGTTAAATCCCGAACGTGCCTACGTACTTCCGTTTGAATGGAAGATCAAAGTCAACGTAGTTCGATAGGCCTCTTTTAGAGGGCTTTGAATGGGGATGCTTTATGCATGAGTGTGTGTATGCTTCGTGCATTTTGTTTAGGCATTTTGCCAAAGTTTGATTGCTTTGTTGTTTTAGGCATTTGTTGCCAAAAGGAAGTGTTTAATTGGACTTATTGTTGCCAAAATTGATTAAGGCTTTTAGCCAAAGAGTTTTGTGATTTAGGCAATTTATTTGCCAAAAAGATTGATTATTTAAAGGCCTTTAGCCAAAATGTGTTGATTTAAAGGCTTTTAGCCAAAAGTGTTGATTTAGGCAATTGTTGCCGAAAATTGATGTGATTTAGGCGATTGTCGCCAAAATCGGTTATTTGAAAGCTTTAATAGCTAAAATGTTGATTTAGGCAATTTGTTAGCCAAAATGATGTGATTGGGCGATTGTCACCAAAATTGATTGACTTAAGGCAATTTATTTGCCAAAAGCAATTGTTTGAAGGCTTTTAGTCAAAAATTGTGATTTAAGCGATTTGTCGCTAAAAATGGTTAATCTTACTTATAGGCAATTTGTTTGCCAAAAGCGATTAAACCGTAGGCAATTTGTTGCCAAAATGGTTGATTGAATGTAGGCAATTTATTGCCAAAAAAACATGATTGAATGAGCTCGTTAGCCACAATACTCAAATTTTGAGGCTCAAAAAGCCAATTTTCCCGGCCGCGGCGGTGGCGGCCGCCGGCGACAGCGGCTGCAGTCGCCTGTGAATACCCATTATTTTTGAGGCTCGAAGAGCCAGTTTTCCCGGACTGCGAACAGTCCGGCCGGACCGAAGGCCATTTTGGAAGTTTACCGAAAGTATGCCAATATGGTACTTGAAACGTCCGGGACGTCGCGAGGATCGCGGAACTGGTCCCGAAATTTTTTTCGGAGGTCAGGAGCTCCCGGAAAAGCCTCCGGAGCGAGAATTAGTAAAACCACCAGGCACGGCGGCCAAGCCGCTGGCTTCCGGCGGCCCAGCCGCCGGCCACAGCGGCCCGAGCCGCCGAGCCCATCCGCCGAGTCCCGGCGGCCCGGCCGCCGAACCCAGCCGCTGAACCCCGGCGGCCAGCCGCCGAAACAGTCCTTTTTTCGCCTATAAATAGTGGCCCCGGGCCTTCTGTTTTCCACACTCAGTCTGTGTTGACGGACGCTCCTTCTCCCCTACGCTCCTTGCGATTCTTTACTGCTTTTCTGCATTTTAGTTTAGCTTTATTGCTTTCTTTGCTTTGTTAAGTGATCATTAAAATTTAAATTAATTAATGTTACCTTAACGAGGAGTTTAACCTGGAGTTAAGAAGTGGCCGTCGATTAAATCAGGTACATGAACTAAACTCTGCCTATTTAATTTTAGCATTTCATACATTCTTCTCTTCTACTCCTAATAATTCTATAACTACATAAATGCATTCATGACATCTTTAGGTAAACAAACTGCCTCAATTAAACAAATTTAGGCTAAACGCCCGGTTAATCAATAATCGTGGTGATAAGCTTAAATCCGACAATATTGGCTAAAAAGCCTAGTTAAACAATAACTATGGTGAAATTGCCTTTATTTCGAACAAATTCGGCTTAAGTCCAATTAATCAATAATTGTGGCCAAACAACCTTCATTGCACACATTTTTTCTTGGCAATCAATTGCCTACATTACAATTCAGTTAATCAATTTTTGGCAAACCAATTGCCAATAAATTAGATTAACCACTTTTTAGCGACAAATCGCTTAAATCAAAAGCTTTGGCAAAATGCCTTAAAATTAATCAATCTTTTGGCTAAAAGCCTTAAAATCAATCATTTTGGCGACAATCGCCTAAAATCAATCATTTTGGCAATCAAATTGCCTAAATCACTCTTTTTTGGCTAAAAGCCTTAAAATCAACCTTTTTTGGCAACAATTGCCTAAATCACTCTTTTTGGCTAAAAGCCTTAAATCCACATTTTCGGCAGCACATGCCTAAAAATCAATCAATTCTTTGGCAAAATGCCTGAACAAAAATGCACAAAGCATACACACACTCATGCATAAAGCATCCCCATTCAAAGCCCTTCGAAGAAGGCCTATCGAACTACGTTGACTTTGATCTTCCATTCAAACGGAAGTACGTAGGCACGTTAGGGATTTAACCCCGAGCGGCAAGTCGAAATCATCAAAACACTTCTTTTTGGTCCAATTACATTCATGCACCCTGCAAAGCATGCATTTTTTTTGGTTAGTTCATCAACATGACATAGTCTCGGGATCCACCTCGGGTTCGAAGACCATGCCTTAAACATTGGGATAATTAATCTAGTAACTAGGTTAATTGACATCGGAGTCACTTAGGGTTTTTTCCTAGTTTACCCTAAAATAATTAAACAAGGTGGCGACTCATACATTCAAGGGCATTTCTACCCTTAGTCACATGCATTCATATGCTATGATATTTGGGGGAGGGGTTCACAGTTCAAAATAAGGCAATTGAACCGTAGTTATTAATTAACTAGATTCTTTAGCCAATTTTGTCGGATTCAAGCTTTAATGCCACGATTATTGATTAATCGGGCATTCGGGCTTAATCACATTTAAACAATTTATTGTTAAAACATGATTGATTAAGGCTTTTAGCCACAATTATTGATTAATTGGACCTAAGCCGGATTTGTTCGAAATAAGGCAATTGAACCGTAGTTATTAATTAACTAGGCTCTTTGGCCAATATTTTTGTCCCTTTAAGCCTTAATACCATGATTATTAATTAATCGGCCATTTAAGCTTAATCACATTTAAACAATTTGTTGTTAAAATGTGATTGATTAAGGCTTTTAGCCACAATTATTGATTAATTGGACTTAAGCTGGATTTATTTGAAATAAGGCAGTTGAACCGTAGTTATTAATTAACTAGGCTCTTTAGTCAGTATGTATTTAATTGAGACGGTTTATTTGTCCAAATATGATATGAATGCATTTATGCAGTTATAGAATTATTAGGAGTAGAAGAGAAGCATGCATGAAGTGCTAAAATTAAATAGGCAGAGTTTCGTTTAAGTACCTGATTTAATCGACGACCGCTTCTTAACTCCAGATTAAGCTCCTCGCTTGGGAAAATATTAATTAATTTTAATTTGTTCAATTTTAGTGGCCAAGTATCACAACAAAATACAATTAAAATTGAAATGCAAAAAAGCGGTAAAAGAAATCGCAAAGAGCGTGGGGGGAGAAGGAGCATCCGTCAACACGGACCGAGCAAGCCAAAATGTTGAGGTAAGTGGCCTATTTATAGGCAAAAAACGGGTCCAGGGCGGCAGCTGCCGCCGCGGCGGAGCGGCCACCCAGGGCGGCCGCTGCCGCCGGGGCCGGCGGCTGCTGCGCCGCGGCGGGGCGGCCAGAGTCGCCGTGTGCGGCGGCTGGAGCCGCCGTGTGTGGCGGTGGCCATCGTGTCTCGTTCCGAGGGCTTTTTCGGGAGTTTCGGACCTCTGAAAATTATTCCGGGACCGGTTCTGCGATCCTCATAAATTTCCAGACGTTTCAAGTACCATATTGGCATACTTTTGGTGGGTTTTCAAAATGGCCTCCGGTCCGGCTGGACTGTTTGCAGTCCGAAAAAATAGGCTTTTTGAGCCTCAAAATTTGAGTATTCACAAGACCACAAGTCTATGTCCGATGTCACCGCCATTTCACTGGAGAGACTGTTGAAGACTGGACTACTATTTTTCAAGACATCATCTCCGAGGGAGTTAGATGGACTTGCCCTTGGTGGTCCATAGAGTGAGTCACAGTTTCATCTTACATGCTCTGTGTGCACCAGTGTGGATTGACCATGGCAATGGCTTACTATCCCAGCTGAGTAGCTAGGCAGTATGATCGTCATCAGGCTGTCCATGATTACACACGGTTCAAGGGTGGCCTTATTACACAATGATTTTTGTCTCGCTTTATTTCCACTTGGCGTGGCTGCATAATTGTACCCATTTCTAATATGGCCGATACCTCTTCCTCAGACTTGCACCATTCTTGGCTGTAGGCTTATTTTGGAGTCAGTGTTGATTTAGAGTCGGCTGATCTATTGACTGCTAGATTTCTGTTAGGATTTGGTATGTAGATGCTTCTATCTTGCTTTCTTATGAAATGTACTAGACAATTATTGATAGATCAATTATATGAATGTATGCACTTATTATGAATGAAATGTCATTTTGCTTAAAATGCTTGATATATTTCCCACTATTTTATTTCATCAAAGTAAATTCACAACATTTGCATATTAACATAAACTTAACATAACAAGCTTTAAAGTTAATAAGAACACAAAAGGTGAATTTATTAATTGGGCTTTATCATAAATGTTACAAGTCATACATAGAATTTCTTCAGCCTATTCAAATTGATTGGTCTAGTAAATTCATTACCTTCCATGTCTGGTAGCTTCACTGCACCTATGGAAAACATTCTCTTGATAAAAAATGGGCCTTCCCAGTTAGGTTTGAACTTCCCCCTTGGGTTATGAGTGTTTGACCACATCTGTTTCATAATCAAATCCCCTACTCTTAGTAGCTTCGAATGAACTCTTCTATTGAAGTGCTTAGCTATTCTCCTTTTATATAATTGATCCATGAATCGAGCATTAAGCCTCTTTCCATCTAGGAGTGCTAATTCTTGATAGTGATTTCTGTCCACTAACATTCTGGAATCTTAGATTCCATCATTATGCGCAAGGACTTTGCTTCTATTTCTATTGGTACCACAACTTCCATTCCATAGACTAAAGAATAAGGGGTTACCCCATTCGCAGATTTGGCTATGGTCCTGTAGCCCCATAAAGCATATTGTAGCTTGCTTGCCCAATCATGATGATTTTTTGCCATTTTCCACATTATCTGTTTGATGTTTTTATTTGCAGCTTCCACTGTGATACGGAGCAAGGGAGCAAGGTGAAGGATCCTCTAGCTCTACCCGTGGGACCAATCACAAGAGCTCGTGCAACCAAGCTACGAGCAGCCTTGAATGCATTTACTCAAGAACAAATCACATTGGAGCTTCAAGATCATAATTATGCAAGATGTGAGATTGAACTTGAAGAAGCACCAAAGCTTGTTATGGTACTTGAGGCGTGCAAAGAGGCTGCCTATTGATGAAGTTTACATGATTCTATACTTAGGCAATTCAGGAGTTGTTATTTTATTATGAGCTTAAGTATGGGTTGTGTAAGGCCTCTAGCCCATTTGTCTTGTTTTTTTATTTAAATTCTATTAGTGGACTTAATTAATTAGTGTAAGGCTGGTTGGGCTTATCCTCCAGAGTTGGGCCAGTCCTAGAATAGTTAATGTTTAAGTCAGGCTTGTTTTAATTAGTTAGCTTGGACTTGTATTTAATTAAGCCCATTTGGGCCACATTAGGTTTAGGCCTGGGCTAACTTAAGTTAATAGTTAAATTAGGGTTAGCTGAGGTTATTTATATTGTTTTGTAAGAGCTGCACGGCAGCCAACATTAATTTGAATTAAAAACCAACGTGTTTTTCTTTGTTCTTCAAGAACAAATCGTGTTCTTCATCCTTGCATGAACAGCACCATATCTACCTTAGTAATTAGGCTTGTGAGTTCTACAAGATTGATTGCGCCAAGAATTTCAGAGTTGTTTTCAAGAGTACTTGAAGGTAAGTTTCTGATTCTTGTTCTAAATTCCTTGTTTTTCTCTCTTCAAGAGTACTTGGGGGTTAAAGGGATTGACGGGTACTTCCGTGATTGCATGCTTTCCGCTAGATTACCTTGTTGATTTGCAAGAGTACTTGTTAATTAGCTAGGATCATATTACACTGTCCTATTAGCTTATGGTCAATATGGTGAAGACTTATGATGTTCAATTCCATATTTTTCCAACAGCGTCTTTACTTCTGCTTGGAACTGAACTCCATTATCTGTCACTATATGATGGGGATTCCACATTACATATCAGGTTCTTTTTAATGAAACTAGCCATTTGCTTGGCGCTAATATTCTTGAAAGATTTTGCTTCAACACATCTTCAGAAATAGTCCACTGTAACCACTATGAATTCGTGTCCATTAGAAGTGGGTGGTGAAATTTCATCAATGATATCTATTCCCCAAGCTGCAAATGGCTATGGCAAAATAGAAGGATGTAATTCTAAAGGTGGAATGTGACCCAGATCTCCGTGAATTTGACATTCGAAGCACCTTTTTCACAAAAGAAATACAATCTCTTTCCATTATTGACCAAAAGAAACCCTATCTGATAATTTTCTTAGCTATTGCTTTTTCGTTCATATGGGTACTGCAAAACCCTGCAAGGATCTGTTCCATAATCCCTTCAACTTCTTTCCTGGATACACATCTTAGCAATACCCCGTCTGACATTCTTTTGTATAATTGACCATCTAAGACTGCAAATTGTAATGCCAAACATTGTATAGCTCTTTTGTCATCTCTAGTAGTTGAATCTGGGTAAACCCTTTTAGTCATCCATTGTAGGACATCATAAAACCATGGCTGATCTTCTTTCTCGATATCCATAATCCTTCCTCCTTCGTAATATGGGATGCTATCTGAAGACATCATAAACGACTTCTTAGGCATAACTGAAATCTTTTCCCAAGCTGAAGTTAAATTAGCCAAGGCATCTGGTACTCAGTTGTTCACTCTGCTTATGTGTGTAAAGGTCACTCTTTTGAAGTTCTAAATAACAATGTGCAAGTAACCAATAAAGGGTTTCAAACTATCTTCTTCAACTTCCAAATTCTCGTTAGCGTGCTCAATGACCAGTTTTGAATCACCAATAACCTCAACTTCTTCGGCTTTAACTATAGTCAGAGCTTCTAACCCAAATAAGCATGCCTCATATTTTGCCATGTTATTCGTAACTGCAAACTATAATCTCTTTAACATCGGGATAAATTCTCCTTGTGGAGATTCCAGTAAGATGCCTACTTCATCTCCTTTGCTGTGAGTTAAACCATCAAAATAGAGCTTCCATCCTTTCTTTTCTATTAAGTTTAGATGTTCATGAAAAAAAATCAATCTCCCATTATTCATTGTCTTCTACGAGAAAAAGTCTATAATTGCTCGTCCTTTGACGATTTTCTTCATAGCATATTCAATGTCAATTTCTGATAACAGGATTAGCCATCTTGCTAGCTTCCCCACTAGTGCTAGTGTCCCATACAAATATCTGACCGAATCCATCCTTGATATTGCTATTACCTTATAAGACTTAAAATAGTGACGAAGCTTTCTGGTTGCCCATACCATTGCTAAGCAAGTTCTTTCAATCAAGTTATATTTCTATTCATTTGGAAGAAGCTTTTTGCTCAAATAATACACTGCCTTCTCAACACCAACTTCATCAACTTGTGCTAACATGGCTCCAATTCCAGCATTTTTCACTATCAAATATAGAATTAAAGGTTTCCCTGGTTTTGGTGGGCACAAAACTGGGGGACTTAACAAATATTCCTTGATTTTGTCAAAAGCTATCTGGTAGTGATCGTTCCACTTTACTTGTTGATATATTCTTAACAGTTTGAAGATTGTATCACATATTATAGACAACTTCGATATGAACCTGTTGATATATTGAATATTTCCCAGGAGCTTCTCACTTGCTTTTCTGTCTTGGGTAGCTCCCGTCTCTTGGATTGCCTTGATCTTGTCTGGATCGATCTCTATTTCTTTCGATCCTATTATCAACCCTAGCACTTTCTCGAAAGTTACCCTGAACACAAACTTCGCATTTAGCTGTAACTTGTATTTAATCACTCTGTCCGTAAACTTCTCCAGGGCCACTGATGCTCTTCTAGAGTCTTTGTAATGACAATTATATCGTCAATGTAAACTTCTAGCTCTTTGTGGATCACGTCATGAAATAGTGTAGTAGCCATCCTTCGGTAAGTAGCCCCCGCATTCTTTAAGCCAAACGGCATTACCCGATAACAGAAAGTACCAAACTCCATTATAAATGTTCTCTTAACCTTGTCAAATAATGCCATGAGAATCTGGTTATACCCTGCAAACCCATCCATAATGGAGTAGCATCCCATCATTGCCGCACTGTTAATCAAGATATCAATTCTAGGGAGAGGAAAATCATCCTTCAGCGATGCTTTATTTAATCCCTATAGTCCACACACATTCTGACCCTTCCATCTTTCTTAGGAACTCGTTATATTTGCTAGCCATTCTGGATAGTGAACCACTTCTAAAAATCCTGCATTTATTTGCTTGGTCACTTCCTCTTTAATCTTCTCCCACAATTTCGATCTTAATCTTGTTCTCTTATGTTTCATTGGCTTGGCTCCAGGATATAGAGGAATTGTGTGCTTGGCTATAGACCTATCTATCCCTGGCATATCTTCATAGCTCCATGCAAAGGCTTCCTTTTTGTCCATGAGTAGACTTTGAAATTTTGTGTTTAACTTTGGTGTTAGGTTTGGCCCAATTAATAAAAATTCATGGATTATTTTTTATGCCAATAATGAATTCAAGCATGCATGATGAGTTAATGTCAAATATGCGCATGTGCTGTAACATCCCTTCCCGGTCCACCCATGATCCGAATGAACCGAGACGAGATGCTACAATCTGGTTGAACCTCTGTCCTGTCATGCTAATATCATCCTGTATGATAAATATTATGTCATGTTGTTGCTTTATACATCATTTATATACAGACATTTATTTAATATATACAAGACATTACACTATTTTCCAAATGAAATGGGCCCAACTATGTGCCCTGTACATGCCACAGAACCAAAATATCGAAAGGAGTAGTTACCCTAAAGACTGGGTCTTCAAAAGATGAATTGCAGCAGTTGTAAAGATGACTCTCTATGGTCCAGACCCAAAACCTACGAGTTAAAACAGGTAACTCGCTGAGCAAATAAAGCTCAGTGGATATCTCAACTTAATAAGAATTAAAGAAATAAGCATGTAAGCACTCATATCATTATACTTTCATGGTCTTACCTACTGTTCATTATGCTGTATGAATTATGCAAGTTTTATTAAACATCGTATAATTTATAAATAACACAATTTCATAACTGTATGGCTCCATAAGGTTACAGTGAAACGAAAGTGATAAGAAAGACTATATGAAACTGGATGAATACTGTATGGCTGGGCTGCTATGACCCGTATATAAATCATATCCACTCAACGGCCTGTAGTCGGAGTACCAAACTGTATGGGACGCAGATCTGCTATCCTATGTCGCGACATAGTCTTATCTACGTAGTTTCTACCTAACCTCAGTGGAGCATATTATCAGAAATATTCATAAAATGCATAAACCATATTGTTTACCTGTATGTTGTCTCATTCTATACGTTGCTAACCTGTTTCATGCTTTCAAAGGATTTCATAGACAACTACAAGTAATATCGAATGAGTAATAATGCAAACAATTGATAACTTGTAAAGGAACTTGCATGAAATTAATCTAACTGTTGCACCTGCGACGCAACTCTTACTACTCTTTATGTAACTTAATTTAGACCATTCAGATTAAGGAAATTTTTTATTTTAATTTAAGTGTAACACCCTGATTTTTTTGTGTCTAAAATAATAATTTTACCGGTCTGTGAATAGTACTATCGGTCTATGAATAGTACCATCGGTCTGGGAATAAGTACTATTTTGGTCCGGAAAAATTATTATCTATGTGTCATATTTTATTTAATATTTTTGGAGTATGCATACATGATTTTTATGGGTAGAAAATAAGTAATGAATATTTTTGGAGAATTTAGATAATTAGTGAATAGTGAATTATGGTGTTATATTAAGTAAGGAAATTTGAGGAATTATTTTTAAGGATTAAATTTGAGAATTTTATGGAGATAAATAATATTTTGAAGGAATTTAATTGGAGATTATTTATAGCCATTAGATGAGATTACTTTTAACTTAATATTAGCCATCCAATTGTGAGAAAAGACTAAACTACCCTTTAGTTGCTTTATATGTCAACTCCTAAATTATTGAGCAACTCGTTTTCTTTTCTTCTTCTCCATGTTAACGCCAACTCCCTCTTCTTCTTCTCTTTGTTTTTCTTCACTCCCTACTTACTAAATCCACCAAATCTTTTCCACCCAACTTGATTTAAGTTATTAATCCTAGAGATTAAAGCTTGAGAAGTGATTTTTGGTGAATTATTTTAAGAAATTTGGAGATTCTCTACTTGAGCCAAAGGTTGGAGAAACCTCTACCATGGAGTAAAGGCAAAGTTAGAGCTTAGAAAGCTTTAATTTAAGCTTGCTAAAGCTTATTTTTAAGGTTAGTGTTCATAAACACACTTACCTTACTCTAATTTTTGATTTTGTGCATTTATGCCATCATGTGTATATTTTGGGATTTTGTATGAAACGATTGATTTGTTGAACTTTGGTTGCAATAACATGCTCTTGGGTGATGTTTGATGAGTATTTAGTATGTGGTAGAACCTCTATGTAACGCCCTGATTTTTCTGTGTCTAAAATAATAGTTTACCGGTCTGTGAATAGTACTATCAGTCCGGGAATAAGTATTATTTTGGTCCGGAAAAATTACTATCTATGTGTCATATTTTATTTAATATTTTTGTAGTATGCATACATGATTTTTATGGGTAGAAAATAAGTAATGAATATTTTTTGGAGAATTTAAATATTAGTGAATAGTGAATTATGGTGTTATATTAAGTAAGGAAATTTGAGGAATTATTTTTAAGGATTAAATTTGAGAATTTTATGGAGACAAATAATATTTTGAAGGAATTTAATTGGAGATTATTTGTAGCCATTAGATGAGATTACTTTTGACTTAATCTTAGCCATCCAATTGGGGAAAAGACTAAACTACCCTTTAGTTGCTTTATAAGTCAACTCCAATTATTGAGCAACCACTTTCTCTTCTTCTTCTCCTCCATTTCATGCCAACTTCCTCTCTTCTTCTCTTCTTTGTTTTTTCTTCACTTCTACTCACTAAATCCACCAAATTTACACCGTTAAACTTGATTTAATTAATTAATCTTTGAGATTAAAGCTTGAGAAGTAATTTTTGGTGAATAATTTCAAGTAATTTGGAGAGTTACCACTTAAGCCAAAGGGTGGAAAACTTTCTACCAAAGAGAAGGGCTTCAAGAGTTTTCTTAAGCTTGTTAGAGCTTATGGTTAAGGTTAGTGTTCATAAACACACTTACCTTACTCTAATTTTTGATTTTGTGCCTTTATACTATCATGTGTATATTTTGGGATTTTGTATGAAATTATTGATTTGTTGAATTTTGGTTGCAATAATATGCTCTTGGGTGATGTTTGATGAGTACTTATTATGTGGTGGACATTTCTACCTTGTACCTTTGTTGTTCATGTTCTTTTCATGGTTGAAGAAAGCTGAATTTGGGAAAAACGGGTTATTGAGTGAGATTAAGGACCATTGTTTGATCCTTTCTAGTTTCCATTTGTATCTGAGTCCTTCATAAAAGTTGTAGGTCTACTTCTCAGCTTTCCAACCCATCCTCTTGTGTCCAATTTGGATATATATAGATCAACTTATGGCTAAAATACCTAAACTGACTCTGTTATGACGGGCCACATGTATCACTGAATTGAGTGCCCATTTTGACCACTATAATGGTAATAGTATATTCTGAGTTCTTCATGAGAGTTGTTTCCCTATGTCTTGAGACTTCTCTAGTTTTGGAGTGGTTTGATTTGAGTGTCTGGATAAGTAGGAATTTGATAAACATTGGAATTAGTTATGCTGAATCAAGTCTGGACTATTGGTCTGTGTTCCTAGCCTTTTTTCACCATCTTACAGAATGATCTGGGCTATTGCCCATGATAGTATTTGTAGAATTTTGTCTTATCTTTCTAATGAATCAAACTTCACTCAATTTGGAGATTTAGAACTCAAGTTATGTCTTAGAAACCCAGCAAAGGTCAAGGTTATATTAATGCTGGAAATTTTCTATGTCTTGAATCATAGGTTTATTTGGATAAAGGGAGGTATGAATCATGTGTGATGAAGTTCTCTTGATTCTTTGTATACTTTAAGATTTATTTGACAAAAATAAGACATAAGTTTGAAAAGTGTTGTTGTGGATATGTTTAAATGGAAATAAATTGAAAAAGTGTGGAATTGGTTTAGATCACGCATGATGAGGGTTGAAATGGATACTTTTGTGCATAAGAGTTATGTTAGCATACTTGATTGGAGAAGGAAATTCCTCCCCTTGGTTTTTAGTAAGAGGTCGAACCACCATAGGGTAATAATGCTTAATTATTTTATATATGTGAAATATGTGTGACTATTTTGATAACTTTCATTTTACAGTTTTTAAAACATTGGGTATTTAAGGTGTATGTTCTTTGAATTTTGAATAAGGAAAGTATGATTTGATATGATAAGAAATTACTTATGCTCTACATTTCATTATGACTTTAAGAAAGTCTTAAAAGAAAAGGAATTTATGATAAATTTCCTATATTAAGTAATTATGTTTAAGTATGAAGTTTTTTATGAGTTACTTAAGTTCTAAAGTAAGCTTACATGTATGATTTCATATGATCAGAAATTTTCTATGTTAAGTAATTATGTTTAAGTATGAAATTTTCATGAGCTACTACGTTTTAAAGTAAGCTTACATTATGAATTTAAGAAGACTAAAGAATATGACAAGTTTTATGATAAGTGTTATGAATTAAGAATTAAAACAAGGATTTTGGGCTCTAATATACTTAGTGTGAATTGATGCGTGATTTGATTTTATTATGTATGATGAGCATGCTCGGCATTTAATGCCATTATGATAAGAAGCTATGATCATATGCTAGGCACGTGGGTGTCTTATGTTAGGGCGGACGCGCTCTATATGTTATGAATAAGATGGCGACCTAAGGCCATTATGAAAAGGTTGGCGACCTAAGGCTATTATGAAAACCTATCTGCTTCTCTTTCTCCTAAGTGTATGCGAGCCCTATGGAAAATATTTATAAGACAATTTAACGAATGAGATCATATTATTTTAGTAAACCTTACTTTGGAAATTAATGATTATGTTATCAAATGAATTTTCAAAGCCTGACATTTCAGTACCTGGTTTTAAAAATAAATAGTATGTGTCTTGGTCTAATAAATGTTCAAGTAATGAATTTATGATTTGAAAGAAATTAATTATTTATGTTATTAATTATAAGTTTATTTGATATTTCTTTTGCTATAAATGTAAATGTATGTTCTTTTGATGAAAATTTATATTTTAAGTGTGTTGCCAGTGCAACATTGGTAAGTTTATCATTTATGAGCACCACTAAGCTTTATACTCAGCGCGTTGATTTTTATCACGCGTAGGTTGAAGACCGTGGTTGCTACTCGAAGATCAGAAGAGTAGTATCAGAGCAGAAGTGATTATTTGGTAGTAGTATATTGAGATTTATGTATTTAAGAATTATGGCATATATAATTATTACATTTTCGGAGATTATGTTATTTGAGTTATAAAGTTATAACTTAAGCATGTAATTATCAATTATGTTGGTGTATATATTTGGAGATAAGCAAAAGATTTATTAAATGATTGAATAGAAAATATTTTAAGATAGTTGATATGATTAGTTCATTAAGACTTGATATATATAATGAATGCAATTAATTGATGGATATTATATACTATTGAGGATTTATTCAGTTATGAAAATATAAAAGTGTTGTTGTGTTATAATGATTATTTGGAGATGTTGGAAGTTTGGAGTTTAATTGGGAGTATTTTGTATTCACATGTTTGACGAGCTCAGTTTTTAAAGGGGTATTTTTACAGTATTTCTGTAAGATTTTTCCCAATCATTATAAAAAAAAATTATTACTCGCTAAACTTGTGAATACTCAATTACTTCTAATTCATAATCTAATTTTATGATTTATATGTTAAGTTAAGACGGTGTCTCCGGCACCGAATGTGGCATCTGCTATTGGGTCTCTCGGGACTGGGCGGTGGGTGTTACACTCTACCTTGTATCTATGTCTTTCATGTTCTTTTCATGGTTAAAGTAAGCTGAATTTGGGAAAAGGAGTTATTGGGTGAGATTAAGGACAGTTTTTCAATCCTTTCTACTTCCCATTTGTATATGAGTCCTTCATAAAAGTTGTAGGTCTACTTCTTAGCTTTCCAACCCATCCTCTTGTGTCCAATTTGGATATATATAACTCAACTTATGGCTGAAGCACCCAAACTGACTCTGTTATGACGGGCCACATGCATCACTGAATTAAGTGCCCATTTTGACCACTATAATGGCAAGATTATGTTCTGAGTTCTTCATGAGAGTTGTTGCACTGTGTCTTGAGACTTCTCTTGTTTTAGATTGATTTAATTTGAGTGTTGGTTTAAGGAGGAATTCAATAAAAATTAGACTTAGGTCTGCTGAATCAGGTCTGGACTGTTAGTCTGTGTTCCTAGCTTTTGTTTGATACCTTACAGATTGATCTAGGCTATAGTCCCTCATTAAATTTGTAGTATTTTGTCTTAGCTTTCTAATGAATCTAATTTCATTCAATTTGGAGACATATAATTCAAGTTATGTCTTCAAAACCCATCAAAGGTCAAGGTTATTTTAATGCTGGAAATTTTCTGCCTTGAATCATAGGTTTATTTGGATAAAGGTATGTAAGAATCAGGTGTGAGGAAGTTTCTCTTGATTATTTGTAGTTTTTTAGGATTTATTTGACAAAAATAAGACAAGTTTAAAAAGTGTTATTGTGGATATGTTTAAATGGATATAAATGGGAAAAACTTGTTGGAAATTTAGGGAAAAAGTGTGGAATTGGTTTAGATAATGCATAATGAGGGTTGAAATGGATACTTTGGTGCATAAGAGTTATGTTAGCATGCTTGATTGGAGAAGGAAATTCCTCCCCTTGGTTTCATTAAGAGGTCGACCCACCTTAGGGTAGTAAGGTTTACTTAATTGTTTTTTTTATGTTATGCTATATAGATATATGACATAAGTATGATTATTTTGATAACTTTCGTATGTTTAGAGTTTTAAAAAAAAATGGATTTTTAAGGTGTATGTGCTTTAATTTTGAATAAGGAAAATATGATTTTATATGATAAGAAATTACTTATGATAAATTTCACTATGACTTTAAAAAAAATTTAAAAGAAAAGGAATTTATGAGAAACTTCCTATATTGAGTAATTATGTTTTCATGAGTCACTTAAGTTCTAAAGTAAGTTTACATGTATGATTTCATATGATAAGAAATTTTCTAAGTTAAGTAATTTTGTTTAAGTATGAATTTTTCATGAGTTACTGACATTCTAAAGTAAGCTGACATTATGAATTTAAGAAGACTAAAGTATAAGACAAGTTTTATGAGAAGTGTTATGACTTAAGAATTAAAACATGGATTTTGGGCTCTAATATACTTGGTGTGAATTTGATGCGTGATTTGATTTTATGTATGATGAGCATGCTCGGCATTTGATGCCAATATGATAAGAAGCTATGATCATATGCTAGGCACGTGGGTGTCTTATGTTAGGGCGGACGCGCTCTATATGTTATGAAAAGGTTGGCGACCTAAGGCCATCATGAATAAGTTATGAAAACCTATCTGCTTCTCTTTCTCCTAAGTGTATGCGAGCCCTTGGAAAATATTTTTAAGGCACTTAAATGAATGAGATTATATGGAAATAAATGATTATGTTATCAAATGAATGTTCAAAGCATGATATTTCAGTAATGGTTTTAAAATAAATAGTATGTGTATTGGTATAATAAATGTCCAAGTAATGAATTTATGATTTGGAAGAATTAAATTATTTATGTTATTAATTATAAGTTTATTTGATATTTCTTTTGCTATAAATGTAAATGTATGTTCTTTTGATGAAAATTATATTTTAAGTGTGTTGCCAGTGCAACATTGATAAGTTTGTCATTTATGAGCACCACTGAGTTTTATACTCAGCGCGTTGATTTTTATCACGCGCAGGTTGAAGTCCGTGGTTGCTACTTGAAGATCAAAAGAGGAGCTTCAGAACAGAAGAGACTATTTTATTAGTGGTAGAATTAGTTTGATGTACTTAAGAATCATGGCATGTATAATCATTACATTTTCGGAGATTATGTTATTTGAATTATAACTTAAGCATGTAATGATAAATTAGTTTGGTGTATATATTTGGAGATAAGCATGAGATTTTATTTAATGTTTGGATATAAAATATGTTTAAGATAGTTGGTATGATTAAGAACATAAGGACTTGATATATATGTATATATATATAATGAATGCATTTAATTGATGATCATTAAAATGCTATTGAGGGTTTCTATAGTTATGAAGGTATAGAAGTGTTGTTGTGTTCCTATGATGATTACTGGAGTTTGCTGGGGGTTTAGAGTTTAAAATTGGGAGTGTTTTGTATTCACATGTTTGGCGAGCTCAATTTTTAAAGGGAAACTCTTACGGTTTTGCTGTAGGATTTTTCCTAAATTGTTTTCATAAGTTAAATATATATATTTGAATAACAAATAAAAAAATTACTCACTAAACTTGTAAATACTTAATCACTTCTAATTCATAATCTGATTTTATGATTTATATGTTATGTTAGAATGGTGTCTCCGACACCGAATGTGGCATCCGCCATCGAGTCTCTTGGGGCTGGACGGTGGGTGTTACATTAAGTACTAATCTTAGGCTGAATGAATCTACATATGCATTCCAACATTATTTCTAATGTAGCCTTAAAATTTGCCGGGGCAGCCTGTACATGTTTCACAAATTCTAGCATAACTCTTTCTTCTTAAGTCCAATTTAGGTCATTCTAAATTCTATGGTTAGCTAACACATTAGGGTACAAATATATCTTCTATCACCTCTCTGAAATATGTTGTTAAAGTAGTCAAATATTGAATTAAAGTAGCAACTTCCAGTCTGCCCAGCTGTTGGTTTCTAGCCTGCACAGTTTGTACCATATTGGTCATATCTCTCAATTTATAAGGCCAATTTAGGTGATTCTACATTCTATGGTTAGATAACACATTAGGGTACAAATATTTATTCTATGACCTCTCTGAAATATGTTAGTAAAGTAGTCAAATATTGAGCTAAAGTAGCACCTTCCAGTCCGCCCAGATTTTGATTTCCAGCCTGCACAGTTTGTACTATTTTGGGCATATCTTTCAATTTACAAGTCCAATTTAGGTGATTCCAAATCTTATAGACAGATAAAACATAAAGGAACAAATAACTCTTCTATACCACTTCCTAATTCAATCGGTAAACAGGTTTAAATTCAGGTTGAAGTTACTGGTCAGTTCTCCAACAAACCTGTTTCAGCATGAAATCAATATCCAATTCATTTATTCAATGCATCCCATGCTTAATCAACATTCTCAGACCTATTACTAAACATTCAACAACATATCTTATCACTATCGTCACACTACACATATTCTCATGCGAGAAAATTTGTTCAACTAAAAGAGATATCAAACCTTCAACCAAAAAGCTTTAAACCTTCTTCTTAACTTCCTTTTTCTTCTCACTTTGAGCTCACCTCTCCTATACATAATAACATCTTATTAATCATCCAAAATCTTGCTAAATTATGAAAATCAAGAAATTCAACTTACTTGGATAGAGTTATAGGTTGAATTTAATGCTTGAGAGGTTGAATATTAAGGTAGAAAATGGAGGAAGATTTAGGAGAAGATGGAGAAGGTAAAGTGAAGGAAGAAAACAAAGGAGAAGATGGAGAAGGTAAAGTGAATGGAATTTTCGGGTAACCTCTAAAGATATCTTTTAGTATGTTAAAAAATTACCAAATAGTATCTAAATTTTCAATATTTTACCATTTAATACCTAAACTTTATACTTTATTTCAATTAGGTCCTAATCCTTATACTCTTATTTCAATTGAGTCTACATCTTTATGTTACATTCAATTATGTCCAATTCTTTTATTTATTTAATTTAAATCACATTCTACCCCACTCTGGAATCTAATGGCTCGAACGGGGTTCTGGTTCGTTTTGACTCGACTCGACTCGCTAAATGCAATGACTCGATTCAGTAGGATGTCACAGTTCTCCCCTCCTAAATAAAAAAAACTTCATCCCGAAGTTTACCTATTGTAAACAAATGCGGATACTGTTGGAGCATGGTTTCTTCAGATTCCCAAGTTGCTTCTTCTGTTTTATGATTCCTCCAAAGAACTTTTACCAATGCTATTTTCTTGTTTCGCAATTCTTTAATTTCTCTAGCTAGGATCTGAATTGGTTCTTCTTCATAAGTGAGATCCGGCTGAATTTCAATCTCTTCTGCTGATAATACGTGTGATGGGTCTAATCTGTATCTCCTTAACATTGATACGTGAAAGACATTATGAATTCGATCTAATGTCGAAGGTAATGCAAGGCGATAGGCTAATGGTCCTACACGTTCAATAATCTCGTATGGACCAATGAACCTAGGACTAAGCTTACACTTTCTTCCAAACCTTAGGATCTTTTTCCATGGTGAAACTTTTAGAAATACTTTATCACCGACCATATACTCAATGTCCTTTCTCTTTAAATTAGCATAGGACTTCTGTCGATCAGTTGCTTCTTTCAGCCGTTTTCTGATGATTTCCACTTTCTCTTCTGTTTCCCTAACCAATTCTGGACCCAGAATCTTCTTCTCACTAAGTGCTGTCCAACACACAGGTGTCCTGCATTGTCTGTCATACAACGCTTCATATGGTGCCATCTTAATGCTCGATTGATGGCTGTTATTGTAGGCAAATTCCATGCGATGTACATATCTGTCCCAACTACCTTCAAATTCTATAACACATGATCTCATCATGTCTTCCAGGACTTGAATTACTCTCTCTGACTGGCCATCTGTCTGAGGATGAAATGCAGTGCTGAAATGCAGTTTTGTTCCTAATGCTTCTTGCAGTTTATCCCAGAACTTCGATGTAAACCTTGGATCAATCAGATATAATGGATGATGGAACTCCATATAGTCGAACTATTTCTCTAACATAAATTTCTTCTAACTTGTCCAGAGAATAGTCCATCCTGACTGGTAGAAAGTGCGCGGACTTGGTTAATCTGTCTACAATTACCCATACTGCATCATGCTTCCGCTGCGTCTAAGGTAATCCGGTAACAAAATCCATCGTGATCTGATCCCATTTCCATGTTGGCACTGTTATTGGATGAAGCAACCCAGTTGGCAATTGATGTTCTGCTTTTACTTGTTGACATTTCAGACATCTTATTACAAAATTTTTGATGTCTTTCTTCATGCCCAGCCACCAATAACCTTTCTTCAAATCCTGATACATCTTAGTACTGCCTGGATGCATTGTATATGGACTGTTGTGACCTTCATGCAGAATCTTCTGTCTGATCTCTCCTATCTGTGGTACAGTAACTATGTCTTCATAAAATAATACTCCACTGTTATCGAATCTGAATTTCCCACCATGGTCTTCTTGTACTTGTTTAACCCATATTGCTATTTGCTTATCTTTCTTCTGTGCTTCTGCAACTTCCTGAACCCAAGATAGCTGTACTTGCATCTGTGCTAGAATAGGTCCCTGCTATTGCAACTTCATGCTAATTCTCATTGATCTCAAAGCATAAAATGATTTCCGGCTAAGGGCATCAGCTACCACATTAGCTTTGCCCGGATGGTAATTAATGACATAATCATAATTAGCCAGAATCTGCATCCACTTCCATTGTCTTGAATTCAAGTATTTTTGTGTCGATAAATACTTTAAACTCTGATGATCTGTGTAAACGTAACACTTTTCACCGTACAGATAATGCCGACATACTTTGAATGCTAGAACAATAGCTGCTAGTTCTAAATCATGGGTTGGATAATTCAATTCATGTGGCTTCAACTGTCTGGATACATAGGCCACCACTTTCCTGTCTTGCATGAGTACACATCCTAACCCAGTATGAGAGGCATCACTATAAATCTCAAATTCTTTACCTGACACTGGCTGGGTCAACACTGGTGCTTCAGTCAACTTTTTCTTCAAAGTGTCAAAACTCTGCTGACACTTATCATCCTATTGAAATACAACCTCTTTCTTCAACAATCTTGTTAATGGTGATGCAATGATGGAGAATCCTTTTACGAACCCTCTGTAATAGCCGGCTAAACCCAGAAAACCTTGGACTTCTGTGACATTCCTGGGTGGTCTCCAATCAATAATAGCTTCACTCTTCTTAGGATCCACTCTGATACCCTCCGATGATACCGCATGTCCTAAGAAAGAAACTTCTTCCAGCCAAAACTCACACTTACTGAGCTTGGCATACAGATGTTTATCTCTTAGTGTCTGAAGTACAATCCGCAAATGTTTATCATGTTCGACCCTGTCTCTAGAGTAGACCAAAATGTCATCTATAAACACCACCACGAACTGATCCAGATAGGGATGAAACACGCGGTTCATGATATCCATGAAAACTGCCGGTGCATTTATGAGACCGAATGGCATTACTAAAAATTCATAGTGACCATACCGGGTCCTGAAGGCAGTCTTGGCGATATCTTCTTCCTTTATCCGCAGCTGATGGTATCCTGACCTGAGATCGATCTTAGAAAACACGCCTGCACCCTTTAGCTGATCAAACAAATCGTCGATTCGAGGCAATGGATACTTATTCTTGATTGTCAGCTTGTTGTGAATACTCAAATTTTGAGGCTCAAAAAGCCAGTTTTCCCGGACTGCGAATAATAAAATTTGCTACAGTAAGTTTGACTTTGCTACAGTGCCTGTTTTCCCGGACTGCAAACAGTCCGGCCGGACCGGAGGCCATTTTGGAAACTCACCGAAAGTATGCCAATATGGTACTTAAAACGTCCGGAATGTCGCGAGGATCACGGAACAGGTCCCGGAATATTTTTCGGAGGTCCGAAACTCCTGAAAACTCCTCTGGAGTGAAAGGCCCAAGGGGCCGCCGCCGAGCACGGCGGCACCGGTTCGGCGGCACCTGCCGCCCTAGGCCCATTTTTGGCCTATAAATAGCCACTTACCTCTTCATTTTTTGCCACTCCTGTCTGTGTTGACGGACGATCTTTCTCCCTCACGCTTTTGTGATTCTTTTACCGCTTTTTGCATTTTTAATTCAGTCTTTATTTTTTTTTTATGTGTTGTGATACTTGGCCACTAAAATTAAACAAATTCTAACTAATTAATTAATATTCCCCAAGCGAGGAGCTTAATCCGGAGTTAAGAAGCGGTCGTCGATTAAATCAGGTACTTAAACGAAACTCTATCTATTTAATTTTAGCACTTCATGCATGCTTCTCTTCTACTCCTAATAATTCTATAACTGCATAAATGCATTCATATCATATTTAGACAAATAAACTGCCTCAATCAAATATGATTAAGCTTAAATACCCGGTTAATTAATAATCGTGGTATTAATGCTAAATTCGACAATATTGGCTAAAAAGCCTAGTTAATTAATAACTACGGTTTAATTGCCTTTATTTCGAACAGTCCGGCTTAAGTCCAATTAATCAATAATTGTGGCTAAAAAGCCCTAATCAATCACATTTTGGCAACAAATTGCCTACAATTAAATCAATCAACACTTTTGGCAAACAAATTGCCTAAATCAACTCATTTTGGCTAAAAGCCTTAAAATCAATCAATTTTGGCGACAATCGCCCAATCAACACTTTTGGCAAACAAATTGCCTAAATCAACTCATTTTGGCTAAAAGCCTTAAAATCAATCAATTTTGGCGACAATCGCCCAATCAACACTTTTGGCAAACAAATTGCCTAAATCAACTCATTTCAGCAAAATGCCTTAAAATCAACCATTTTCGGCTCAAAGCCTTAAAATCGACCATTTTTGGCAAAATGCCTTAAAATGAACCATTTTTGGCTAAAAGCCTTAAAATCAATCATTTTGGCGATAAATCGCCCAACAAAATCAATTTCGGCAATAATAAGCCCGAACATCAATTTTGGCAATAATAAGCCCAAATATCAACTTTGGCGACAAATCGCCCGACAACCATTTTTGGCAACAATAAGCCCAATCAAACACTTCCTTTTGGCAACAAACGCCTCAACGGATCAATCAACCTCTTTGGCAAAATGCCTAAACAAAAATGCACAAAGCATACACACACTCATGCATTAAGCATACACCTTCAAAGCCCTTCAAAGAAGGCCTATCGAACTACGTTGACTTTGATCTTCCATTCAAACGGAAGTACGTAGGCACGTTAGGGATTTAACCCCGAGCGGCAAGTCGAAATCACATAAACATTTCATTTGGTCCAATTACATCATTTACCTTGCAAAGCATTCATTCTTTTGGTTAGTTGATCAGCATGACATGGTCTCGGGATCCACCTCGGGTTCGCAGATTGTGCCTTAAACATTGGGATAATTAATCTAGCAATTAGGTTAATTAAAATCGAAGTCACTTAGGGTTTTTCCTAGTTTACCCTAAAATAATTAAACAAGGTGGCGACTCATACATTCACGTGCATTTCTGCCCTTAGTCACATGCATTCACATGCCTATGATATTTTGGGGTAGGGGTTCACACTTGTTCAACTGTCTGTAGTCAATGCACAGTCTGAGTGTGTGAACCCCTCCCCAAAACATCAAACGCATATGGATGCATGTGACTAAGGAAGAAATGCACGTGATGTGTGAGTCGCCACCTTGTTTAATTATTTTCGGGTAAACTAGGAAAAAACCCTAAGTGACTCCAATTTTAATTAACCTAATTACTAGATTAATTAACCCAATGTCTAAGGCCTGGTTTGCGAACCCGAGGTGGATCCCGAGACCATGTCATGTTGATGAACTAACCTATGAATGAATGCTTTTGCAGGGTGAATGAAATAATTGGACCAGTTGAAATGTTTATGTGATTTCGACTTGCCGCTCGGGGTTAAATCCCAAACGTGCCTACGTACTTCCGTTTGAATGGAAGATCAAAGTCGACGTAGTTCGATGGGCTTCTTTTAGAGGGCTTTCAATGGGTATGCTTAATGCATGAGTGTGTGTATGCTTTATGCATTTTGTTTAGGCATTTTGCCAAAGACTTGATTGATTTTTAGGCATTTGATGCCAAAAATGTTGATTTTAATGGCTTTTAGCCAAAAAGATTGATTTAGGCAATTGTTGCCAAAAATTGATGTGATTTAGGCAATTTATTGCCAAAAATTGGTTAGGCGATTTGATGCCAAAGTGATTAAGGCATTTGTGCCAAAAGTTGGTATTGGAAGGCGTTTAGCCAAAAGATTTAGGCAATTTGCTTGCCAAAAGTGATTATTCGGGCATTTGTCGCCAAAATGACTGATTTAAGGCTTTTAGCCAAAATGAATTGATTTAGGCAATTTTTGCCCAAAGTTGATGTGATTTAGGCGATTGTCGCCAAAATGATTGTTTGAAGGCTTTTAGCCAAAAGATTGATTAATTCTAAGGCATTTTGCCAAAGCTTCTGATTTAAGCGATTTGTCGCTAAAAAGTGGTTAATCTAATTTATAGGCAATTTGTTTGCCAAAAATTGATTGAACCGTGGGCAATTTGTCGCTAAAATGTGGTTGATTTAATTGTAGGCAATTTGTTGCCAAAACGTGATTGATTAAGGCTTTTAGCCACAATTATTGATTAATTGGACTTAAGCCGGATTGTTCGAAATAAAGGCAATTAAACCGTAGTTATTAATTAACTAGGCTTTTTAGCCAATATTGTCGGATTTAGCATTAATACCACGATTATTAATTAACCGGATATTTAAGCTTAATCACATTTGATTGAGGCAGTTTATTTGCCTAATTGATGACATGAATGTGTTTATGCAGTTGTAGAGTTATTAGGAGTAGAAGAGAAATATGCATGAAGTGCTAAAATTAAATAGGCTGAGTTTAGTTCATGTACCTGATTTAATCGTCGACCGCTTCTTAACTCCAGGTTAAGCTCCTCGTTAAGGGAATATTAATTTAGTATTAATTTAATTTTAAGTGGCCAAATATTAAAGCAAGAAAGCAATAAAAGCTAAATTAAAAATGCAGAAAAGCAGTAAAAGAAAACGCAAGGAGCGCAGGGGAGAAGGAGCGTCCGTCAACACAGACTGAGTGTGTAAAAACGGAGGCCTCGGGGCCAATTTTATAGAAAAAAGGAGACCCGAGGGCGGTCCTGCCCGCCCTCGAAGGCGGGCGTGCTTGCCCCTTGAGGGCAGGCGTGCCCGCCCTTGAGGGCGGGCGTGCCTGCCCCTTGGTGGCGGGCGTGCCCGCCCTAGAGGGGGTGGGCGTGCTGCCCCTTGAGGGCGCGCATGCCCGCCCTCCAGGACGGGCGTGCCCTCCGCAGTGGGGCGAGCTGGACTGCCCTTGAGGGTGGGCGTGCCCGCCCTCAACAGCTCTTGAGGGTGGGCTGGCCCGTGTGCTTTTTTTCTCGTTCCGGAGGCTTTTTCGGGAGTTTCGGACCTCCAAAAAATATTTCGGGACCAGTTCCGCGATCCTCACGACGTCCCGGACGTTTCAAGTACCATATTGGCATACTTTCGATGAACATCCAAAATGGCCTTTGGTCCAGTCGGACTGTTTGCAGTCCGGGAAAATTGGCTCTTCGAGCCTCAAAAATTGGGTATTCACAAGCAGCTGCCGCCGCCTTTAAGGGCGGCTGCCACCGCCGCGACCGGGAAAACTGGCTTTTTGAGCCTCAAAATTTGAGCATTCACAGAGTGATCCATCTTTCTTCTTTAAGAATAACACCGGTGCTCCCCAAGGTGATACACTGAGTCAAATGAAGCCTTTATCTAATAACTCCTGCCGCTGAATCTTCAACTCTTTTAACTCTACTAGTGCCATTCTGTAAGGTGCAATTGATACTGGTGCTGCTCCGGTCCGGGATAAACATATATGGTAAACTACACTTCTCTCCTTGGTGGTGTTGACGCGTGATTTTATGCCCCCACCTGATCCGATGAGGATACGAGGATGCAAAATGAATGGGTTTTGCTTAGCTTTTGTTTTAATATCTTTTGTTAATTTTGGAACAATGTTGATGGGCATTTATACCCATGTTAACAAGGTGGACCACTCTCGCAAGTGGGTGGGATGCCTCCTTTTTCGTTTTTGTGGTTTTATTTTCTTTGTGCAGGAATAAAGTGAAGTCCCAAATCAGAATGTAAATAATACTGTAAAGGAAATGTAAATAATACTGTAATGTGCTCAAATGAGCTACAAAATATCAAAATACAAAAACAACAAAAAAAAAGAAAAAAAAGCAGCAGTCATCGCACTGGTTGGACCATCAAACACCAATCCCTCCAAGGCCCCGTTTCGTCACTCGGAATGAAACCAATCAGCATACTCAAGTGTCACGGTGTTATGTATCACCCCTTGACCCATATACCAGGTGTTCCAATTTCGCCAACGATCAGCTAAGTTGGTCAACAGACTCTACATAATGGGACCACTTTCGAAGTTATGGACTCTGGGAGCACACTGAATGACACCATACTCGCGGTTGATTCTGTCTGGAAAGTAGGCTATGGAACGATCAAGACTGGCATATAGCACATAATTGAGGTTCATGCTCCCAGCAGTGACCAGTCGAATCCTCCACCAAGGGCAAGTCCACCGAATCACAGGGTGATCTCCAAAATCAAAGTGTCCTCGAGAGCGAATGCGAAAATTGGCAGGACCATATGTCGGGATTGAACGAGCTGGGACCGGAGAAATCAAGCTCAGTTTATCTAAAGCCCAGACTTGCAGTAATATCGGGCAACCTCGATGATGAACATTGAAATTAGTGACTTGAAGGGCAATATCCCTAACCCAGCACATGGTCTCTCCCATGATCATCATAAAAACGGTGCGACAATACACCTGCATGTCCCGGATAACGGTCAGCAGTCGGAAATCTCCAATTCTAGGTCGGTGATTTTGCATGGCATACATGTTCAATAATAGGAAACAACAAGCCCAAACCCAAGAAGGGTTCGCATCCATGGACAGAACCCTATTCAGGAAAGGCTCTAAGGGAAGACCTTGATCTGGATCTATGCCACCAGGAAGGTAAACCGGACATAGAGCAGCAACCTCGGTCAAATCATATCTTGGGCCTGGGGGCAAAGCTGGACTTTCATCCTGTTCAGGGTGGTGACCCATTACAGCGAACATCTCCTCATAGGTTGGAGTCACTTCAGAATCTTCAAATTGGAAAACCATAGTGTTGGGGTTAAAGTGCCTTACAAGCCAGGATAAGAAACCATGATCAGGCTTCAGGTCTTTGAAGTATTTCAGCCAGGCTAATTGATTCATGGGATGGATCCCCCACAGGTCATTGGGAAGTGATTGAACAAAAGATGAGACTTGAATTCTGAAAGTCCTGGAGGCAGAAGCATCAGTAGAAGATCCGCTAGCTCGGGCCTTGCTTAGGTCGACCTAGGTAAGAGATTTAAATAAAGGGTTAGACTAACAGTTGTTTATTTTTACTTGCAGGAAAATAAAGCATTCAAGTTTCTGGTCAGACATAGTCGCATCAAGCAACTGTAGATGCGTCACGCAACTACAGTGCTGCGCCACGCAGCTTATCAAGGAGCCGCGTCCCCTGGCTCACAGCTGCGTCACAGAACTGTTCTTCCGTAGAACGACTACGTGACGCATCTGCCAAAAGGTAATAAAACAAAACCCTAACATTAATCTACCCTATTTCTTGTGTTTTTCTATGAGTTTACAGGGTCCAAATAAGCCGGATTCAACATGTCATCACATTCCAAGGCAACAAATAAGGCATCAAGATGCGCAAAAGAGTCAAAATCAAAGTTCAGAGCACAACAGGGTCGTGCAGCTTTGAACAGTTGCGTCATGCAACTGTTCACCATAGAACAGCTGCGTCACACAACTCTCTCCTGCGTGACGCCACTGTCGACAAACAGACAGCATAAAGACCGCAAATATTCATTCAAAAACCACCCAGAATAACACAGAAAGTAAGAAATTCAAGCATCATTCACTTACCTCGTTCTGGAAACCGCGCATCGCGTTGATGTTCTGGCGAATCGAAAAATCGAAGCCCGATGCCGGAAGAAATCAAAGAGGCCGTGTACCGGATGTAAAAAGACTGAACAGCAAAAGGTTATTTATAAAGGAAAAGGGTTAATGGGCCCAAGCCCATCAAGAGCCCAACCAAGCCCAAGTCAGCTTCTCTAAGCAATTTGGAGTCAGTGTGCGGCTCGTATACTGCAAATAAATTCTGTCTACTCGCCACACAGGGGGCAAGCTCATCAAAATCATCAAATACCCTCAGGTCGACCGGTGATGGTTTCTCGAAGCCGTTTGGTCCCACCAAGCAGTGATGGTGTATTACGAAGCTGTTTAGATCCTTTTCTTGATTAGTGATGGTGTATTGCGAAGCTGATCAAGACAATATCTTTTCAAACCCTCTGAAGCTGACTACACCGAGCTGAGGAGATAAACAACAAAGCTGACTACACCGTGCTTTGGATTCTTCTCAAACCCTCTGAAGCCGACTACACTGAGTTGAGGAGGTTAACAACAAAGCCGACTATACCGTGCTTTGGACTATTTTCAAACCCTCTGAAGCCGACTACACCGAGCTGAGGAGATGAACAACAAAGCCGACTACACCATGCTTTGGACTCTTTTCAAACCCTCTGAAGCTGATTACACTGAGCTGAAGAGGTGAACGACAAAGCCGACTACATCGTGCTTCAGACTCTTTTCAAACCCTCTGAAGCCGACTACACCGAGCTGAGGAGGTGAACAACAAAGCCGACTACACCGTGCTTTGGACTCTTTTCAAACCCTCTGAAGCCGATTACACTGAGTTGAGGAGGTGAACAACAAAGCCAACTATACCGTGCTTTGGAGTTGTTTACAGATCCGACTGGAGCCAACAAAGCCGATTAGACTAAGCTTTGGACGTGACTAGATGATCAAATCAATTCAAAATCCTTCGAGCCAATCAGACCGAGCTTCGGAGGTATCTTTAAAACCAATCAGACCAAGTTTTGGAGATCGTTACCGATCTGACTGGAGCCAACAAAGCCGATCAGACTGAGCTTTAGATGTGACCAGATGATCAAGACAGCTACTTCATTCAATCCAAGGATGAAGGCGCGTCAATAGGCCACTTTAACATTAATCGCTTACACAATTAATGATAAAGTGGGGGGAGCAAACTGTTGACGTGTGATTTTATGCCCCCACCTGATCCGATGAGGATACGAGGATGCAAAATGAATGGGTTAATGCTATATAGAAGTCTTTTAATCCAACGATTTAAATCAAACCAATTTTAAGTTTCTGGTTGGGTAAGAGTCGCGTCACCCAACTGCCAGTCGCATCACCCAACTGCCAGTCGCCTCACCCAACTACCAGTCGCCTCACCCAGCTATGAAAATGAGCTGCGTCACGCAGCTGTGTCCTGACCTACCTCTATAAATAGATCTTTTTCTCATGTTTGAGACAACGGGGGGGGGGGGGACGATTTGGAAACCCTAAAAAATACACTCTGCCGCCACATTCTCCTCCAGAAACTCTTGTGAGTTGATTTGAAGGAAAATCACCATTAGATATCAATTTTAGGTGAATTAAACCATAAAAAGAGAGAAAAGAACAAAAGATAAAGAAAACACACTTAAATCCTTGGAGACAAAGCTTCTGGGAAATCTTAACTACCATTTGTTAAGACATTCAATCCATTTACAATCCTCAATCTGAGGATTAGGTAATTTCTTTAACCTTATTTGTATTTTGTACATATTTTTGTGGTTTTAGTAATTTAAGCTTCTTTAAATTGTATTTTGTTCATATTTGGCCATTTTATATATCCTTAAATTACATTTAAATACGAAATGATGTAAATAACCGTTTGAAAACGAGCTTTGGCAAGAACAGCTGCGTCACGCACTGTTCATCCAAGAACAGCTGCATGACCCAACTGTTAGCTATCTGACCTAACTGTTCTAAGCTTCCAGAGTTAATTTCTTCAATAAATCTGAAAATGCCCAGCTATGAACAGATCACAGTTTAATTAAGCTTAGAATACTAAAATGTGATTTTATGTGCTTATTTGTATGAATTTTACAATTTTTTGTTTAAATTAAAAATGAAACTAAATTTGTTGATTTATTAATAATTTGCATGTTTAGGATTAATAGAAAATAATAATAAAAATTTGATTTTAGTGTTAAATAATAAATATGCATGATTTTGGTTTTGGGTTTATGGGTTTGAATTTAAATCGGGTAGAATGTATTTTTAGGTTTGGTTTGTGGCCTGCCTTTAACCATAAGGCAAGAGCGGGTCTTTTATTTATTTGGTTTAATTATTTTGGCATGGATGGTTTGGATGATTATGGATGCAATAAATGAACTTGATTGGGATGATTAATTAATTTTCCATATAGGAACTCGGTTCGATTCAGTCGGGTTGGGTTTAAATAAATAAATTGGCTTTTCTAACTAAAATAAATCAGACATTGTAGGTTAAAAGAGGCCGAATTTTTCGGCCGTCGGCTTCCAACGACCGACGTACCCAATTCCCTTACCCAGAATCGCAATGGTGCGCCTGACCAGTCTTTTAAATAATTTGGCCTTAAACAGAATTGGGTTTAAAATGGAGTCATTTTTATAAAATAAAATTGGAAACAGTCCCATTGCCGAAATAATGGGTGGCGACTCAAATGTTTTATAAGACCGATTTATCGGCATCGTATCCAAATGTTTTGTCACCACTGTTCATAATAAAATCATTTTCCATCGAAAACAAAAAGAGGCGTCTTTTGGGTCGCTCGGGGGCGGTACGAAAACAGGTGGTAACCCTGGTAAATCTTCTAGAAACACGTCTGGATAATCACACACTGTTAGTATGTCTTGCACTTTTGAATTTTCTTTTTCTGCTTTCAGTGCACATACCAAGTATGCTTCATAACCCTTCTGAATTAATCTCTTTGCTACCATGGCTGATATCACATTACCCAGAAAATTGCACCGTTTCCCGACAACTGTAATCTCTTCCCCTGCTGCTGTATATAATGTCACCCTTTTCTTTGCACAATCAACTATAGCCTGATGTCTGGATAGCTAATCCATACCCAGAATAACATCAAATTCTCTGAATGGCAATTCCATAAGGTCTCCTGGAAACTCCTTTCCATGAATAACAACTGGACATCCTTTGACCACTGTATGGGTTATTACTACATCTCCCAATGGATTAGCAACCAAAATACCCTGACTCACATGCTCAACTGCTAACCCCTTAACCCATTGTTTAGGTATGCTGAGGTATGAATGTGATGATCCAGGATCAATTAAAGCATAAACTGTATGATCAAATAAAGAAACCTCACCAACTATGATATTGTGAACCCCTTTCCCCAAAAGCATAGGCATGTGATGCATATGACAAAAGAAAGAAATACACGTGATGTGTGTGAGTCGCCACCTTGTTTAATTATTTTAGGGTAAACTAGGAAAAAACCCTGAATGACTCCAATTTTAATTAACCTAGTTACTAGATTAATTATCCCAATGTTTAAGGCACAGTCTGTGAACCCGAGGTGGATCCCGAGACTATGTCATGCTGATAAACTAACCGATGAATGAATGCTTTGCAAGGTGAATGATGTAATTGGACCAAATGAAATGTTTAAGTGATTTCGACTTGCCACCCGGGGTGAAATCCCGAACGTGCCTACGTACTTCCGTTTGAATGGAAGATCAAAGTCAACGTAGTTCGATAGGCCTTCTTTGAAGGGCTTTGAACGGGTATGCTTAATGCATGAGTGTGTATATGCTTTGTGCATGAGTGTGTATGCTTTGTGCATGAGTGTATGTATGCTTTGTGCATTTTGTGTGTATGCTTTGTGCATGAGTGTGTGTATGCTTTGTGCATTTTGTGTGTATGCTTTGTGCATGAGTGTGTGTATGCTTTGTGCATTTTGTTTAGGCATTTCGCCAAAGATTGATTGATTTTTAGGCATGTTGCCAAAAATGTTGATTTTAATTGCTTTTAGCCAAAATGATTTGATTTAGGCAATTGTTGCCAAAATGTGCGATTTAGGCGATTGTCGCCAAAATGGTTGATTTTAAGGCCTTTGGCCAAAATGTGTTGTTTTAGGCAATTAGTTTGCCAAAAATGTGCGATTTAGGCGATTGTCGCCAAAATGGTTGATTTTAAGGCCTTTGGCCAAAATGTGTTGTTTTAGGCAATTAGTTTGCCAAAAATGTGCGATTTAGGCGATTGTCGCCAAAATGGTTGATTTTAAGGCCTTTGGCCAAAATGGTTCAACTCTACGACTTTTAGTCGAAAAAGATTGATTTTAAGGCGTTTCGCCAAAATGGTTCGGTTTTACGACTTTTAGCCGAAAAAGGTTGATTTGTAGGCATTTTGCCAAAAAATGTTGATTTAGGCTTTTAGTCACAATTATTGATTAATTGGACTTAAGCCGGATTTGTTCGAAATAAGGCAGTTGAACCGTAGTTATTAATTAACTAGGCTCTTTTAGCCAATATTGTCGGATTTAAACTTTAATACCACGATTATTGATTAACCGGGCATTTAAGCTTAATCAAATTAATTTAAGACGGTTTATTTGTCTAAATGATGATGTGAATGCGTTTATGCAATTATAGAATTATTAAGAGTAGAAAAGAAGTATGCATGAAGTGCTAAAATTAAATAGGCAGAGTTTCGTTTACGTACTTGATTTAATCGTTGACCACTTCTTAACTCCAGGTTAAGCTCCTCGTTTAGGTATATTAATTAATTTTTAATTTTATTTAATTTTAGTGGTCAAATATCACAATAAAAATGCAATAAAAATTAAATTAAAATGCAAAAAGCAGTAAAGAAAACGCAAGGAGCGTGAGAGGGAGAAGGATTCGTCCGTCAAAACAGACAAGGCGCACCAGAAAATGGCTGAAAATGGCCTATTTATAGGCCATTTTCGGGTCCCGGGCGGCAGGTGCCGCCGGGAGGGCAGCAGCTGCCGCCCTGTCGGTGGGGCGCAGGCCCCGCCCACGCTGGGCGGGGGGTGCCGCCTGGGAGGGCGGCAGCTGCCGCCCAGTCGGTGGGGCGGCAGGCCTAGCCTGGTCTGGGCGGCAGGTGTCGCCCAAGCTGGGCGGCAGGTGCCGCCCAGGGGCGTGGGGGGCCAGGCCCCGCCTGCGCGGGGCGACAGGCCCCGCGCGTGCTGGGTGGCACGCCTCACCCGCGCGCGCTGGGCGGCAGGCCTCGCCCAGGAAGTGGGGCGGCAGGTGCCGCCCAAGCTGGGCGGCTGGCTCCGCCGTGGCCGGCGGCAGGCGCCGCCGTGCCCGGCGGCCGGCGCCGCTGTGGCCGGTGTGGACACCGTGCCTCGCTCCGAGGGCCTTTTTGGGAGTTCCGAACCTCCGAAAAATATTCCGGGACCTGTTCCGCGATCCTCACGATATTCCGGACGTTTTAAGTACCATATTGACATATTTTCGGTGAACTTCCGAAATAGCCTCCGGTCCGGCCGGACTGTTTGCAGGCCGGGAAAACAGGCTTTCTGAGCCTCAAAATTTGGGTATTCACAGTTGCCCCCCACCGTCGACCATAAAAATGATTTATGGGAGTCGGTGGTTGTCTGAAACGCATATTTTGTAGGCGAAAACTGGACGCGTCCAGAAGACCCGCCTCTTGACTATTTGCTTATAAATAGCTTGAAAAAACTCATTTTCATTCATTCTAAACTTTCTAACCTAAGGAACTCTCTCAAATTCTCTCAACTTCTAAAGCTTCGAAATTCTTTTCTTCTTTTTTTTCTTTTTTTTTTTTTTTTTTTCATGGCTTCCTCTGATCTGAGCGGTGAGGAGTACCTGGGGTCTCTAGGGATCTCGCTTGACGAGGTCAACCTTACGGCGGACGCTAACACTCACGCCTCCGTAACTGGCATCTTTGCCCAGGTAAGCCTACCTTTATGGCATTATTATCATCTTTTTCAGGCTAAAGTTGGGAATTTTCGGGCCTTAGGCCGAATTGTGAATTTTCGGGCCTGTGTGGCCGAAAATGTGAATTTTGGGCCTCTGTGGCCTGATTGTGATTTTTCGGGCCTGTGTGGCCGAAAGTGTGAATTTTGGGCCTCTGTGGCCTGATTTGTGATTTGTGGGCCTCTGTGGCCAGATTGTGAATTTTCGGGCCTGCGTGGCCGAAAATGTGAATTTTGGGCCTCTGTGGCCTGATTTGTGATTTGTGGGCCTCTGTGGCCAGATTGTGAATTTTCGGGCCTGTGTGGCCGAAAATGTGAATTTTGGGCCTCTGTGGCCTGATTTGTGATTTGTGGGCCTCTGTGGCCAGATTGTGAATTTTCGGGCCTGTGTGGCCGAAAATGTGAATTTTGGGCCTCTGTGGCCTGATTGTGAATTGTCGGGCCTCTATGGCCAGAGTGTGATTTTCGAGCCTTAGGCCGAATTTGTGAATTTTGGGCCTCTGCGGCCGAATTGTGATTCTCGGGCCTCTATGGCCGAATTGTGAATTTTTATTTTCTGTATTTGCTGTTTTAATAGTATGCATGCTAAGATATTATCCTTAGTAAAGAACCAAGGGACAATTCTTATATTACTTTACCTTTTAGGATCCTTACATTAAATTGGATGTGGCTGAGAATTCTATGTC